>NW_015388429.1:70289-82850 GCF_001527695.2 Protobothrops mucrosquamatus
AAACGTTCCTAATGTATCACAGTGTGTATTTCAATGTGTAGCCCTTTGTTCTTTAAGGAGGGGAGTATAAAAACTGAAGTCTAATCACGCCCTCCTCGTTCAGAATTGCCTATCTCTAATATGCTCTGGACCTTGCGCAATTAAACTTCTCTGCTAACCCCTCTGGAATTCGTAAGAGTTCTTTCGTTTTCCACAAGAAGGGAAACTTTCTTTCTCTTGCCAGAGCTATTTCTACACAGTCTTTCACTGTGCTGGAAATTTGGACCATTTTGTTCTGATTTAACTGGCAAGCCTTTAATTGCTAACCATGTGTTAAAACTTCATCAAAGAACTGCACATGATAACAGAGTGCACAAATAAGTGTAGGAGAGAAAATATGAAGGTTTTTATTGCTTTTTAAAGACTGCATCAAGTTAAAAGAATAATATCTGAAGAAATAGGTGCTTAAACAATTGATTATTCAAATGAATTGTCTTTCCATTATTATGAAATTTCCATTACTGAGTGCATGTGGAATATACAACAGTAGAACTGACCTAAAACAGTAAAACAGCAAGCATCAAGAAAAGCTAATTCATAATACATAAGCAAAAAAATCTATTTTTAGAAATTACACCCCCCCCATTCCATCAAGTAAACATGAATGTCAGGATTTCCAAAGCCTTCAAGTAAACACTGTGCAGTCATAAAAAAAGAACAAAAGGAATCAAAACCTATCGAGTGGGGATTTTTTCTGTAGCAAACAACAAAATTAGAATTATTGCCCTAAATTTGTCTTGTAGTTTCAACACCAACAAAAAGAAATGAGAATCTTTCAAAGTATTCCACAACAATCAATGTGATGTAAAAACAAAGTGCCAAATTCTGGGGGACTAGCTTTGAACTTTTTCCTACTTATAGAAATGATCCATTTGTGTCTTTTGCTGAGTTTCTTAATTGGTTTGAAGGCAAGGTAAGGCTAATAGAACTTTATTTTAGAACTATTGAGTAAATAACTCCTTATTCTATCACAGAGCTTTTCAACCTTTTCACCCATTGTACCACTTTTAGGATATGGCAATATCCAAAGTACCATCAGTTGCCTAGCAGGGTGTCAAAAACTTGATGACCCCCGCCCCAAAAAGGGAAAAAAGTGATGAAGTACAGGTAGTCCTCGACTTACAACAGTTCACTTAGTGACTGTTCGAAGTTACAACGGCACTGAAAAAAGTGCCCCCCCAACCCACAGCCGAGCAAGACACTTGCCTGCCCACCCGGCGGTGCTCTTCCTCCTGTCCGAGGTTTTCATTGTTGTGAGCATTTCTGTTGAGGATTGGTAGCGGGGGTGGGGTGGGGGTTGTTTGGTTTTTATTCCCCCTGTCTGCTTGGTGGTTGCAGCATGCTTTGGTCACTTCACATGACCCTGGGACACTGTGACTGTCATAAATATGAATCAGTTGCCAAGCATCTGAATGTAAATCACAAGACCCTGGAGATGCTGCAACATTCCAGTTGATCGGCGCTTCTTCTGGGCTCAGCAGAAGTGCCAGGATCAGTGCTGCTTTCCAGCTGATTGGTGCTTCTTCAGGGCTCAACAGAAGCATCAGGATCAGTGCCGAGCTCCAGCTGGAGCCTCGTGCTGATCCTGGCGCTTCCACTGAGCCCTGGCAGCCCCAAAGAAGCGCCGATCAGCTGGAAAGCGGCACTGATCCTGGCGCTTCCGCTGAGCCCTGACAGCCCTGCATCTTGTGCAGTGCTGCCACCAGTTCAGCTCATTCCCCTCCCCTGCTACCACTTTTCTAGGATGGTCGCGTACCACCTGACAGGTGCCAATGTAGCACAGGTGGTACCCGTACCACTGGTTGAAAAGCCCTGTTCTATCATCTAGCTAGCTAGCTAGCTAGCTCTGTCTTCATCTATCTATAATATATATCCCAGTATTCCTCAGAAGCTTCCATGAGGATCACTTTTCATTTTATTCCTGCATGACAACTATGGGAAGTTGGTTGAGCTGAGAGAAAAATGAAATAAAGTCATACTGTGTGTTTCCAAAGCAGAGGATGCAGCTGAACTTGGCTCTCCCCAATTCTCTCCCAATACCCCAACTTCTACCCCACTGAGCAGGCGTGTCCAGGCCATGGTCTGTAGGCTGCATATATCCCTGGGCAGTTAGTAATGCAGTCCCACAAGATATAATAAAATATATTTTAAGAGGAAGTTTATATATTTTATATGTGGCCCAAGATAATTCCTCTTCACTCAGTGTAGCCCAGGCAAGCCAAAAGATTGGACATCCATGCCATAGAAGCTTCATTTGTTGAGCTGCAGTTTGGTGAATTACATGAGAACTTAGTGAGGATGGTGTTGGTAATTTTTTGCTATGGAAGTGGGGTGAATTTATAATCATATATTTGACCTTCTTACATTGTCAGTCATGGTAGATAAGTAACAGTTGCTGGAAGGGCTGCCTACAGAAGTCAACCTTGGATTAGAATTTGGTTACGTGTCTCAGCAAGTGACAGCATATGGCTGACCTTCTCTGGATTTAGAACCTAAGCTTGGATGGGCCCTGTTTAATACTTGGAAATGTGATCACCAAGGACTTCCAGGCAGAGAAAGCAAAACATCCTAGGTGGCAAATAATTCCTCTGTGTGCGTGGATGTGGCCAAACATTCACAGAAGATCCCTTGCTGATCTTCAAGTGCTTTTAAATGAGAAATGGTGTTATTAGAAAACAGCTTGTAGCATGTTAAATGAGCAGAGTGTTTTGCAATGGTACCGTCCTGTATCTGTTTATTCCTGTGAGGTTCAGTAGGACTTTCACCAAGTGGCAATATATTGGATTGCATGATTTCAGATTCCCAATACTTTCATGTAATAGTCTGTTACATTCTCATTTCCATATAATTCATTTGATTTCTTGGATTATACTGTATTTACTTGTTTTTAGAAGTCATTTGATTGTATTTGGACATTATAGAAAAATATCCAATAGATTGTATAAGTATTAATTTTATATAAAATCATGGAAGCATAGGACTGGAATGGACCTTGGAAGTCTTTTAGTCCAACCCCTTGCCCAAGGCGGGAGACCTTATACCAGAGGTCCTCAACCTTGGCAACGTTAAGACTTGTGGACTTCAACTCCCAGGATTCCTCAGCCAGCAAAGCTGGCTGAGGAATCCTGGGAGTTGAAGTCCACAAGTCTTAACGTTGCCAAAGTTGAGGACCCCTGCCTTATACCATTTTGTACAAATGGTTGTCCAATCTTTTCTTGAAAATTTCTAGCAATGGAGCAACCACAATTCCAGCTGTTCCATTAATTGTTCTCACTATCAGAAAAAAATTCCTTACTTCCAGGTTTGATCTCTATTTTAATAGGTTTTCTGGCTCACATGATATTTTCCTCTCTGCTGTAGATTTGTATCCAAAATGTATACAGCTGTAAAAAAATAATCCATTTTTCTACAAGCAACAAGAGTTTTCTTTTTCTGTGTATACCTTAGGCTATTCTCTTTCTCTCTCAATCTTTTGTTTTTTTTCCAGATCATTTCCGTTTGACCAAACTTATAGAAGATTTTGTAACTAGCAATAGTCCATTTCTAGTGCTTTCCTTTTATGAGGCTAAGGGTTTCGTATATATTTGGCACACAATTCAGCAGAAACCTGCTTAAACCCATTCACATCTAGTCTGCATACAGTATATCTGACATGTGTCATATCACATCATGAACTTTTATGCAAACATTATTCAAGTGTCAAATTCTTTTATCTTTAGCAACAGTATGTTATCCTGTATTTTTTCTAGGATGCTGCTTATAAGCGCTATGTGCTTAGAGCTCAAAGCATTGTTAGAGACCCTACAGGCCTACTTTATGGTCTGTTTCTGTTGCTCCCCTCTGGGAGGAGGTTTGAAGTATTTCTAGCAGGATTACCTGATTCTGTAATAGCTTTGTTCATGCCATCTGTCTGGTAAACTCACAAGATTCATTTTTCTAGCCATGCACATGTATACATAATCCGAACTAGACTGTGTTGTTTCTCTGTGTCATATAATATATGTGGGTATATGCATAATTCTGTATTTATTTTTGTCATATTTATGTAGTGTATTTTGGAGGTGGTGACCTTTTGAGAGCTGTATGCAACGAAATTTCATTTTAATGTATGCCAATTAGTATACATTCAAAGTGACAATAAAGTTATTATTCTATTCTATTCTACTCTACTCTACTCTACTCTACTCTACTCTATTCCTGATTTCTATAGCACAACATGTCTTTTTATAGTGCAACACTTGAATTTAAGCCATTGACAATGGTTATGCTGCAGATGGTATTATTAAAAAATGCAGCACAGATTCAATTACATATTGAAGCATATACTATATATAGAGAGAGATGGGATTTATGGACATTTTAGGAAACTCATAAATGACATAATAACAAATGATTATGCAATCTGTGTAGTACACTGCTATGGAAAGTGCTGATCTACTCCTAATGAGGGAAAATGTGACATTTTGGGCTTCCAAATAAGACAGTAATCACAGATGTTTGAAATCTTCAACAGGCCTCCGCAACTGCTGGTTGAACATGTTGACTTCTAAACTAAACTGCTTCTCGGGCTCAAGGCTGGCAGAAACTGGATAGTGCAGGTTTTTAACAGTACTGGAAATAATAGTATTTTTGTAGAGATTAAGGATAATTAATTTGCCAAAAAAGCTGGGAAATGTTTTCCATTTTTAATTAATAAAATCAAGATTTTTAGCCAACTTTAGCCATATCTGGAAGGTGTTAGCCTGGTAACAGCTTTCCCAATACAATATGCATAGAGCCAGTCATGTGCTTATCAACTTGCTCTGTGTTTATTCAATAAAAATCAGTCAATGCTCAGATCAAGCACTGGCAACCTGCATTTAGAGATGTATGGATTCATTTCATGAGTAGATTTACTTGTTCATAATGCAGTCTGATATGCAAATGTGAAATATCCCATGTATTGATATCTCAATCTCATAAATGATAGGGGTATACTGTTCATCGGATTTGCCACACAGTGGAAAAAATATTCCAGATTTTAATTGTATATATGTTATACAGTATATATTTGCAACTGTGGCTGAGTTTAACACATTGTGTTAAGATATAAAACATGGCTTACATAATACAGGGTCTGAGTTCATGCATCATGCTAAGCTATAGCAAACCACCACATTATAATTACATACAGTCTCTGAACCCAACCCACCCAGAAAGTTTAAAAGCATGAAATGGGACATCTAATTCATACCCATGTCGGCACCATGTAGCTCAACTCACACAAGCCAGAAATATGTGTATTACATATGATACACAGCTTTCTCAATCAAATATACCTTGATATGTGCCCCAGAAAACTGCATGAAGAAATATTATGCAGTTTTCTGGGGCACATATCAAGGTATATTTGATTGAGAAAAGAGGCAACTCTTTTTCCTTTTATTCAAACATATAATTGATCCAAATAATTCTTCAAATCCAGATTCAGTAATTATGCCTCATCACCACTCTGCATATATTGTGTATGCTTTTAGTTATCAGGAGTTTACTATTCCTTTGTGCCACATGAATAATATAAACATGTATATTTTTTTCTTTTGGTTCTTCCTTTTGATTTATATCATCTTCTCTGTATCTAGTGCCCTAGGCTTAATGACTATTTTCAATATGCTGTCAGGAACTCCTGAATTTTTTAAAAGCAACAGGTGGATTCTAGCTTACAATAAACTTACATAGGATATATATATGAAAAGCTAATCCATTAAACTTTTGTATTTTAAAGAAAAGCATCTGTAACTGTTCCTGAAACTTAAAATAATTTTCCCATTGTATTATTTGGCCATGCATAACAGAACCAAAAAATATAATAATTTATCTGTAGTTTCATTTCAGACAGTCCATAGCACAAATCTGATTTTATAACTGTATATTTACATACATTCTTTATTTCTTCATGGATGTACTTGCAATTTTATATGGAGTTCAAAGTATTGGTTGCAGTTACTCTTCATAGATAGATCTACAAAAACTTATATGTACACTTGAAAATTTAATGTGTGAAAAGACTCAGTAATTCCATTGTTATTTCAAGAAATTTTTAAAATGATAGATTGTACATTTATAGATTTGTACATACACGCCAATAATATGTATTCCTGCTTTTAATCTTTTTCTTTTCAACTCACCTTGGTGTCATCTTCAGTAGTTGGATTTGTTACTGGAAGTGAAATTACTAAGAAAGAGAGAAGAGAAAGAATGACTTTAATATTTCACATTCTCTTTGGCAGTTTCAATCAGAATGCATAACAGATTTGGGGTGTGAAGAAAACCAGTATAGAGGTACACAAGAGACCATAAACCAGACCAGTAGTATATAAAACCAGCATCAGACATGTGCTCACCTTTTGGGTTTAAAAACAGTTGCTACTAAAAAAAAAGATCGGACGAACTGAGCTGATGATTGTATGGAGGAATCACTCTGAAATCAACTGAGGAATTTGACTAGCCAATGGAACCATGGTTCGTAAGTGAACTACACGGGATCCAAAGAGGCAAATATAGCAGTAACTGAGAAAAACGGGCATATCATAAGGCTGAAGATTAGAATTGCAATTTCTTTTGGTTCGTAAAAATAAAACTCTTTGCCCAAGCAGTGCTTTGCCGTTTTGGAACGATAAAAAAAGTTTGAGCAAATGGGACCTTGACATTCAGTGAAGATCACTGGCAATAGCCTAACGAAGTCGCTCCATTTCCTACCCCTGAACTTCATCATCTTCTTTGCAGACCAGGCCTTCTGGTCCGAATATAGGCGCTGAACGGCATGCATGCAGGCACATTGGCTAGTCAGGGCAATCGCCTCGGCGGCTCTGTCCTTGGTGCTGAAAAGGGCAGCGCCTCCGCGCAAGTTCTCCCACCTGCCTTTTGAGCTTACCTGGGGCTACCAAGAGGAAGGCTGCGAAAGCCGCCGCGCGAGTCATTCCGCTGGCCATACGGGCTGCAGGGCGAAGGGTGGGGCCGTCCGGCTGCGCTTCTTGGCTTTGTCGGCGGGGCAAATCGATGGGAGCGGGGCCTGGCTTCTGAGAAGCGATCGGCGCTGACCTTGACCGAGCGCTGAGCCGCGAAATAGATTACCCGCTCTCCTCCTTGCCCTTCCCAAGATCCTCTGCCTTCTCGAAAGCGGTTGCCGACAATCCCCGACCGAGGGACTGCAGCAGCAACCTGGCTTATATATTCGCCCCCCTCGCCTCCGGAAACGGCGTCAGGAGGAAGCTCACTCCCCCCTCCCAGGAAGGCGCCGTCCAATCGCTCCTCTGCGGGGGACTGCGGAGCCAGAAGGAGGTCAAACGGTCCCGTCGCCTGATCACCTAAGCAAAGGACAAGGCGGGGCTCGCCAGCTTACAGCATCTGGAAGAAAGAGGCAGGCAACAGCAAGTTCGATCGCTCGCTTTCCGCGCTGTAAAAGGCGCGCAGATGTTTCTTCCCATGTGGGCCATCTCCGGTGCTGGATAAGATCGGAGATGAAAGCTCAGCCCATCACACCTGGAAACCCGCAAGGGAAGGCAGGATGTCTTCTGAAGCATCTTTAGGATTCTGCGCTTGATGCTTTTTAGGATGACATTTTGGTGTAGTGAACGGCTGATCCACTCACCAAGGGGTGGGGGAGCTGTGAAGGAGGCACCTTATCATCTAAATCAGCGGTTCTCAACCTATGGGTCGCGACCCCATTTGGGGTCGATTGACCATTTCACGGGGGTCGCCAAGCAAGGCTGTCTGCCATTTTTCCCCCCCTTTTCCGGCGGGTGCCTTACCTCCCTTGAGCTGGGCCAGCTGGTGGTCGGCTTGCTCCGTCTCTGCCGCTTGCCAGCTACGCCTCGGCCGGCGCAGGGGACGGAACCACGCATGCGTGGCGCTCCCGGGCAGGGAAAGTCCTCGACTTACGACTGGTTGGGTAGTCCTCGACTTACGACCGGTTTAGTCCTCGACTTACGACCGGTTTAGTCCTCGACTTACGACCGGTTGGGGGTCGCAGCATTAAAAAGGTTGAGAACCACTGATCTAAATATATGGGAGCTTTTAAGATCATTAGGAACTCAATTGGGTCAGTCATTTATAGAAATCACTTCAGATGTAATTACTAATCCAATTGGCATTTCATCTTGACTCATTTAGGAAGCAATCCTCTGAAACTGATTTGGGCTCTTATTTTTTTGTAAAATTGCTTCTTCTGAACTTCATAAAGTTCCTTGCCGAATCACATTCAATTGATGTGTCATTATTGCCCAGGTTTAATTTAGTTTAATTTAGTTTATTGCACTTAGAGTGCAATAATATTTGTCACTTAGCAAAGTAGACCCTAACCTTTAATTCTGCATAATTCTGCCATTAGAGCCATGAAATAGTGTAAAGAAGTCCTTTTTAGCTCAGATCTATGACTGACAAATCTCTCAACTTCACTAACTGATTCCAAATTCTCATAGATCTGCGCTGGATTGAATGAGATTGGCACTGGTTTCCCCAATCAGTAAAATATTGTACCTGATGGATATAAAACCTAGGAGCCTTGGTTTTGTTAAATCAGTCAACTGAACAATCTTTAACAATAGTTAAATAAACCAATGATTCTTCCAACTGATCATGCTGATTGATTACTATTATCCTTCTGTTTGCTTTATTAAGCAGGAGCCCATTTTAACTAACCTGAACAGTGATCTTTTGTTCAAACAATCACGGCTTGGATATCTTGTTCCCACATATACAGTATTTAATGTGCTTATCTTTGCACAGTACTATTGGAAACTCAGATGTGTGAAATCTGACGTTGTTGCAACAGCTGTCATGCTATATTGTTCTTGATCTGCAAGCAAACAAAACCTGGGTTTTTAATTAAAATGAGTGTTCCTTAAAACTCAATCGAGGGCTAGTAAATTAAGCTAGCTTACTTATTTCAAATGCGAACATGATTTTAAAAAATTGAAGAATATATATGGTTAACATAAATATTACTGTATCAGAAAATTGTCCTTTGTCCATATTTCAGGCAATATTAAAAATATTTTAACATTGCTTGAAATATGAGTAGACGTTGCTGTTTATAGAAAGGACAATAACTCAGAGGGGTACATATGTTTTGTATGTACAAATTTGGTCTTATTACATATCCAAAAGTCGGTTTTTAATTATATTTCATAAACTATGCACATGCACACATGTTCAGAAAAAGAAATTTCACAGTTCAATTATGCGCAAAAACTACTTCCTAGGATTCCATATTTTTTATCTTCATATCTTCTTACCTAAAAGTCATGAGAATGAGATCATGTTAATTAGTTGAAGAATCTGTAAGTGGATGAAAATCAGGCTACAATGCCTCTCATCAAATGTTATATTTCTCCAACTAATAATGAAAGAAAATTTCAGTTCTTATAAATCTACCAAAGTGATATCAAGCATTCTAGAGGATTGAACATATTAGCACTGGTCATAATATAATTGTTTACAAACTTTAGTCTTTACTTAATTAACAATTGTTATGGGCATTGGGAGGCTTTTAAAGAAAAATGTAGCTAAACCGTATTATTAGACAAGTGAAAAGTTACATCTTTACCCTATTAAATCTGAAGCACCACTTTAATATGCCCAATATTTCTGGCCCAAACTGAGGTTGACTTTGATTTTTGTTCTTGGATCAAACACTATTAAATGCTAGAAAAACTGTTAGAGTTAGGGTTGGAAACTAACAAGCCATGCCTGGTTGCAACCTGCCACACTAACAAGTATTAATTTATTCTGCAAATACCAGCCCCATGTTTGCGCTACATCTTGCTTAGCTTGTTGAGCAGACACATTCATATATGTGCCTGCGGCTTTTTCTGCATGAGTCAGAACTCTGAAAAAGCAGTCCGTTATAGGCCATTTATTATTCAGCAGTGACTGAATGATATGCTATCAAGCTGGTATCAGCTCTTAGCAACTACACAGATTTTCTCTAGGATGATCTGTCCCCAATCTGGTCCTTCAGGTCTTCCAATAGGGCCATATCACCATAGTGTAATCTGTTATGAGAAAGTGATTCTGTTTGATTACTCTATGTCAGCTCTCACAAATGTATCAGGGCTGCATAATCTGGAATTCCATTTCTCAGTGTCTCTTGGAGTGGGGTGGCCATAGCACATCATCATCATCATCATCATCACCATGGTCAACTCCTGGAATTGTAACTCTGGGGAAGACATAGGCTGTAACAGCTGTAGATGTTTTAAATCATATTTAAACTACTTTACTTATTGCTATCGTATAAACTTGAAAGGTTGTTTTTTTTCACATATTGATGCTCTGAATCCTGCTCACCCCCTACAAAAGCATCTGTAATAATAATGAAACTAGAGGTCTGTGAAGCTAACCATGTGAGGTGTCTCCACTGAAAAACTGTCCTTTTCATATGCAGTACTGTAAAATAAGTTTCTCAAACCACAAGTTGAGTCCACCTCATCGATCTTTTGGCAACGAGTGCTAAAAT
This sequence comes from Protobothrops mucrosquamatus, assembly GCF_001527695.2. NCBI lineage: Eukaryota > Metazoa > Chordata > Lepidosauria > Squamata > Viperidae > Protobothrops > Protobothrops mucrosquamatus. Next base: position 80,827 of record NW_015388429.1, read on the forward strand.
GTGTACCTTGTATTCTTGAAGAAAATGGCCTAAGAAAAAACTTGCAGGCAGATTGGAATGAGCAACTAAGTACAGCAGTCCCCGTAAATCTTATCATTTGAAATTGTGCCCAAAATAGAGCAATGCTGTTAAATGATGGTGAGCAGTAACCTTGTTTGTCCTTGTAAGAGGGGCCCTCCGTTCACTTTAATTACAGTAAGTGCTGATGTAATGGTTAAGAAAGATACTGAAGGTATATGATATCCATGCTCAGAAGAAATAACATTCAGCAGTCAATCTAATGAGACTGTTATCTATTATCCAGCCAAGGATGAGGAAGAATATTTATATCTCTTTGTTAAAATAAACAAATAAAAAAAGAACCATGAGAGGTTTTGTGTCCTTTGAGCCATGATAAAATCAGTATTAAAAATGCCAGATGCCCCACAATTTAATTTATCAAAGTAGTTTAGAGGATATGTTTGGATGAATGAAGGTGCGTTTGTTTGATAGGAAAAGGTTTTGTAGATTCTGTGATGAAGTTTGCACGCCACTCTCAACCCTGATTGCACAATGTGAGCAAATGTTTATTCTTAACCATAGCTTAGGGACATGATTTATTCTTTGGCCAAAATGAAGCCCAGTTTGCTTTGGCCAAATAGAACAGAATACAGAATATATTCCATGGAGAATATAGAAGAAAACAACATCCCCACCAACACTGACAGGGCAAGCTACTGTATGTAAACAGGGAGCAAACCCCACTCCCTTCTAGACTGAAGCTATTACTTAACCTGGTAACAAAATACCTGCAAACAAACCACCAAGCTCAGAGAGCACCAAGGACTCCATAAAGCCCACTTAGCCAGATTTATTTTATTTTTCTAAGTACCGCAATCATGAGCAGAGAGAATGGTGAATAGAAAGTTTTTAGAGTGTCCTGCCAGATTTTATTGTCCTTTAACTCCTAATCCCCATATAGATATCGGCTATTTATTTATAAAACTTTTTTTTTCTTTCTAAGTTTTTTATTTATAATACAATTAAAACAAAAATGGACATACGTGGCATTCCAGAGTAAATATTCCTAACAATTTGTTTCTCGTGATACAAAAACTTAATACATCATCCTTAACCTCTATATACACCTCATTCTTCTACACAATACAATTATATATACAATTATATGTACAATTAAATGTATGTTTCAATCCTATCGTTAGCTTAAGATCCGAGCGGTTCTCCTTGATTCATACCAGCGGTAAAATTTGTCCCAGATTTCGAAATATTCCAGTTCTGTCTTATCTTTCATAGCCATTGTAAGCCTGTCCATCTCTGCACATGATAAAATTTTATACAGGATTTCTTCTTCCATTGGAATTCCCTTATTCCTCCAGTTTTGAGCATAAACCAATCTGGAAGCCGTTAGGATGTGTAGCATCAAATAGAGTACGCCTTTGTCATACTTCTGCGTTGTTATACCTAATAGGAAAAGTTCTGGTTTTAACTCTACCACTCCCTCTAGTATTTCTTCCAACCATTCTTTAACCTTAATCCAAAAATCACAAGCTCGCGGACACTCCCACCACATATGATAGTATGTTCCAATTGCCAGATTACATTTCCAACATTTAGAAGAAATGTTGGGACCCATTTTAGTTAATCTTATGGGCAGGAGATGCCATCTGTAAAACATTTTGTAGAGATGGCCAGAGTAAGCTTCTTATTCCTTGCCCATAATTCTTGCCAGATGTGCAGATCGAAGTTTAAACCAAAATCCTTGCTCCATTTTAACATAGTTACTTTTACTTGTTCTTCATACATTGCCAAGTCTAACAAATAGTAGTATAGTTTTTTACTCATTTTGTCCTCTGATCCCAATACTATTTTATCCAATTCTATCGGTTCTAATTTAATACCTAACTCTTTTTTATCTTTCCAATATCTCGCCTGTAGCTGCAGGTATGCCCACCATTCTAGATCTATCCCTTCATCCTGGAGGGTTTTCCTGGATTTCAATTCCCCTCTTTCATCTAAAATATTTG
>NW_015388429.1:82950-96680 GCF_001527695.2 Protobothrops mucrosquamatus
ATTTATGGTCCCATAATATAGCATGCCATCCTATTTGTAGATCATGGCCTTCTAGGCATAATAATCTTCTGTTCTTTAGTAATATCCAGTCCCTTACCCATACTAGTACTATAGCCTGGTAGTATTTCTCTAAATCAGGAAGGCCAAATCCCCCTCTTTCCTTTGAGTCCTGCAATAATTTTAATTTAATCCTTGCTCTATTTCCTTGCCAGATAAATTTAAGCATAATTTTATTCAAATTCTGAAAAAATTTCTTGTCTAATTTTATAGGTATGCATTGGAACAAGAATAAAATTTTCGGTAGCACATTCATTTTAATCACCGCAATTCTGCCCATCAAAGAAAGCTGTAAGTTAGTCCAAATATCAAGATCTTTTTGGATCTGTTCTATTAATTTATCGTAATTATCCCTTTTAAGTGTAATGGTGAATAGAAAGTTTTTAGAGTGTCCTGCCAGATTTTATTGTCCTTTAACTCCTAATCCCCATATAGATATCGGCTATTTATTTATAAAACTTTTTTTTTCTCTAAGTTTTTTATTTATAATACAATTAAAACAAAAATGGACATACGTGGCATTCCAGAGTAAATATTCCTAACAATTTATTTCTCGTGATACAAAAACTTAATGGCCACTCATCTTACCACAGGATAACTCTTACAATTATAATTGCAGATGGAATCCACCAATATCTGGAGAGTCATAACTTTTCCTATCTCAGTTTTAGAGGCAGAAGTATTAATACTGCTAGGGAATTGCTTCATGTTTCCATCTCTCAGTGCCATAGGAGAAGAGATATTCCATTATTTTCTCCAATCCACTTGTTCCAAACTTACCTATGCTATAGATATCTGGATTTGGAAAAAAAAAAGGAGAAAGAGTGGTCAATACATAAACAAGAGACAAATTTTGCCAAGGAAGAACTGAAAGATCATGCAGATAAAGAGGCATCTGCCAAGGGTATGTGGATAAAACGGTCAAGATGGTGGCAATCTTGCTTCTTTTTTACATTGGAATGGGAAAACATTCACCATGGCCAACAGGAACTTGCCTACTGTTCCCCAAAAGTGAATCAGAGCCCTGGGACTTTCTAGCTCACAATTTATGTTTTCTACAAAAGTCCACACATTCGTTTGTTCAGGGTTCCTCTTTCTAATGAAGCTGGGACCCAACTATCTTTGAATAAATTGTATATGCCACACTCACTGGAGTGGGGTGGAAAGTCAGAGACCTTTGCAGTCACAGGCTTGTACTCAATGTATTTTATCCAGTTGGATATAGGAAAGCCAACTCCAGATAAATCCTATTAGCATAAATTTCCCCAGGCTTGTTTGCAGTAGCAATGATAGCCTGATCTTGTTGATAAAAAATCCTGCATAATTATCCAAATTCATAAATAAAGCATTAAAAGAAATTCTGAAAATCAGTTTTAATCTTATTAGGGCATGAATATGCTATGTAAAGTATTTATATAACAAAAACAACAACAATAATAATAATAATCCACTTTTCAGTTAGAATTCCCAAGGCACCTAATAATGCAAAAATATGAAATAATTCATGTACATTTGGCAAAACCAAATAAAAGTATGCATGCAAGGTGAAGTCATCCATAGAGAAAGGAAAATTTAGCAGCACTTTGCTTGACATAGAAAAATTCATTTGAAGCACAGAACAAGGCAATTTGGCAGCACTGAAGACCATGTTTAGGAGTTAAGAACGAAGAAATGAAATCGTAGTATTAGACAGGACAGCGATGTAACTTGCTAATCAAGCATCTAACTCTCCTTATGTGTATAATCCTAACTGTGTACCTGATGAAGATTAAGTGAAAGTACAAGGATTGGAAAATTCAGAAGATTATGCGGAAGAGATGAACATGTCATACTACCTTGGAACTATTTTTTTCCCCCCATTGTACCTAGGCACCTTTTCTGCGTGTGTTATAAAAATATATTCCACTGGGAGGATGAAGTAGTATCTAATAATATATTTATCCATTCTGAAACCCTTCCATTCTCCTCTGAGTTTAATTAATTGGATCCATTTTCTTTGTAGGCCTTATAAATGGGATTCTTCTTTCAGCTACCATTACATTAGCACCATTAAACAGCCAATATATAGAAAAACACTTCCACCCAAGGCCTTGTTTAAAAAGATTGCTACAGCTTTTGAAATTTTAAAAGGAGGTACCTCTAAGGGCTTAAGTCCCCTGACCATAAAACAGTCATACTCACTGCTTTTTGAAGTATAGCTCAGAATATTTTTTTTGTTTCCAAGGAGGATGGTGATTCTACTATTTATCTAATTTACCTGCTGTTTTGATTACTGCTCTAATGCATAAGAAGTATTTTAAACAGTCTAATGCTAAATATTGTGACTGCAAACTCTGTTGATGATCACATTTCACAAAGACTTGACCAAGGGAAATGGATGCCTCTTTTACAGTGCAAATGTGTGCAATTTGTAGCCTCATTTGTAAATATCAATGGAGGCAAAAATGACTGAACATGCAGAAATCTTAGCTAAATGTTGCTAAAAAGTGTTGTCATGTAAGTCAGTTTTCATGATTATTCAAAAAAAGGAAAGGAACAGAATATATAAATAAATGACAAGTATAAATAATTTTAGTAACTTATCGCCTTCTCTTAAAATCAATACATGATCTCTTCTTCCCATATCTCATTTCTTATCTATAAACAGATCCTTAAAATCTCATCATTTCACTCCTGACCAGCAAAAGTCCACTTAGAGTTACCAAAGACAATATATTCATTTTAACCTTGATCAAATAAACCAACTTCAATTTTCTTCCTTTTACTTTTAACTATCTTGATCTTTAGTCTCTTCAAGCAAGGTAAGTAAAAGAACTTGATTTCTTTTCATTTTTTTCTTTATCCCTTTTCACAAGCCTCTTTTGTATATCCAATATAGGGAAATTATCCAGATTACTGTTTTGGTTTTTTTAATGTTCCTTCAAATCAAATCAAATATCTTTATTACAGTCTTTGACCAGCTTTTACAGTAAAAACAGAAATAGGTTAAAGCAATTCATTATTTGGAAATGAAAAGAACAGGACAATAAAATGATATATCCAATTAATTCCTTTTCATCAATATATTGTTCCCAAAGCCGAGTTGACTAACAGTTGTCTGAAGCATTTTTTTCATAGATTTTCAATATAATAACTCAGTTCCTAAGGAACAACCTGTACAAATTGATTGAATTTATTTTTTTCCTAAGGATTGAAGGAAGCTCACTCATTGCTGTAACACTTGTTGATCTAAAGATTCCTAATGGCTAAAAAGCAACTAACAAACAATTTCCAAAAGTGATCACAAAAGGAAGGATGCAAACCTCTTATGCTTTTGAAGGCACCAACTGCGGTTTAGGCAAGAATGACTTTTCCTTATCTCCCAGAGCTTTAAACCCACCAGAGATTGCTATTTTGAGGTCTCCTTGTGAGAAGCAACTGTATGGAACACTTGTGGGGAAACTCAAGTCCTCTCCTTGTCCAGAGAGGAATTATTAAGAGGTGAACTACTTGCCAACTTTTCATTTTGCAAGAGTTGTCAGTTTTGCTTTTAGCAGAATCTTCAGTTTGCCATTTCTTCCCCAAAAGCTCATTTTGGCACTAGCTCTTGTGACCTCTTACCATTGTTTGAAATGATATGGGGTGCAATAGATATTTTGAATAAGGTATTTGCTATGAGGAGGCACATAGTTTTTTTTTAAGTAGCATGTCTGATAAATCAGACATGCCTGATGTCATTAGATAAATTGACTAGCCTTGCCAAAACCAAGCCGAATGAGTGATGTTGAGGGATCAGTGTCACTGAGAGATGACATTAGCACAAATGAAAATTGACAAACCAATGACAGTAGAGAAGCAAAATACATATTTTTAAAAGCATCCTGGCATCATAACATGAATAAAACATCAGGAATGTTTACTTGAGAAAGAAAAAGTACAGAATGAAAGTTAACTGTACAAGATGCTTTTCTGAGACTGTCTAGAAAAAACAGTGCAAAGAAGGAGCCCTAGTTAAAACTCCACATAAACCCAACAGGGTCATTTCAGTGGAGAATGCTGTGTACCTCCCAAATCCACTTCTGAGTGTTAGATGAGAACCAGGCTAAGAAACTAATATCATATAGGGCAGGTATATGCAACTCTGAGTCTCTTCCTAATGTTTTCTTTGTGTCTGTTGTAGCTGATTGCCGATTGTATGAGAAACTGTGTAGATTCTCTAAAGTCATTTCTGTGACTCTCTACACCTGAAGCAGCTGCATGACTTACCAATTAGTTCTTGAATCAATTTCAAGCTGTTGCTTTTGTCAAAGACCACCAACAATTTGTGATGAGAATACTTGATCCTTTGCCTTTGCTGTTACAAACTTGGTAGCATTCTAAGATAATCAGAAAAAAAGTCTGGTTTGTTTGTGTTGCAAGTAGATGTCATCTTGTGGTTAGGCAAGACAGACCTGTACTCTAGAAAATTCTCCTCCCTGAACTTGGTGAAGATGCATCACAGATGCATCTTCTAGGCATCTGTTAGAACCTGGCTCTCCTTTCAAATTTTCCATAAAAGAAGTTTTGGTTTTCCCTGTTCCATATTTCCTGGATATTTTGTTGCAATCTAGAACTTAGGACTTCAACATATTGCCGATTAAATATGTTAATTAAAAAGTTTTGACCAGTTTTAAGCATGCCCTAGTTAATTGAACAGCAGATTGTTCCTTTTTTAAAATATATATTATAAAATCATAAGGTTGGAAGATTGGCATTTTTCTAGTCCAACCTTCTGCCTAGGGCAAGATTCTCCATTGTTGGATTCTCAGACAAATGGCTGTCCAATCTTTTATTCAACACTTCCCCAATGGAGTATCAGGTTGTTGGGCAATCTGAATCTGGATGGTTCCTGTGACTAACAAATCACTATACTGGTGTTTATTTTAGCAAATTTAAGGTGCATAGACTTTAACTCTCAAAATTCAAGAATTAGATTTCATGTATGTACTTTTCCTCAGAGGTTGAAATCCAAGCATCTTAAAATTACCAACATATACTATACTGGTGTGAGATCCAATGCTGAAATCCTTAGATGTGAATCATCCCAATCCAGTGTTCTATAGTGATTTAGAATCTAGTGTTTATTTCTATGCAAACATACATGAAATCAGACCACATAATCTGGTTTAAATGATCACAAGCAAATTCTCAGATCTTGCTTAGTAGATTTATAGTTTATTTTTCATATCTTCCACCATGGAATTACTCATGGAATACATTGGATTCCCAGGTGGTGTCACCTCCATGCATCATGAACTTATTTTTAGCAAGACACCCACATTATATGCCTTAAGGTACAATTTCCAATATCTTGCTATTTCAGGCAACTTGAGGACAACTCAAGCATATAATCTCATTTTAAGTAAACATGAATAGATGTTTTTGAACTCAGTTATTTCCATAAGTATGACAGATCTATTTTTTTTGTTTGAATCAATTTTGTTTCTCTGTTAATCAAAAGTTTTAATTCCCTTCTTTTTATATTTTAAAGGAGTTGTGCAAGAGTGAATATTCCTTAATGGGTATTTTTTTATTTTCTGGACCATGAAGTGAGATTCTTGTCAGCAACACATCTGCTTTCAATATCCTGGTACAGCATATAAATGAGATATGATGACTAAACAAAGGAGACATCCAATTAAATTGCCATTGCTTCTTGCTTTATAAACATGCATGAAATTAATTGATTTATGTGAAAAATAACATGACTATGAGTTTTAATAAGTTGGCAAAGTAACCTTAGCTGTTTGAACTGGGGTTTTAATCAAGAAAGGTTCACCAAGTAAGCCTATCCAGAATAATGTGATATGTATTGTAAGGATTTGCTCTAGTTTATGGCGAGCAAACAGTCCAGGAAAAAATATGGACAGGGACACTAGTAACACAATGGGCAGGAGGCCTCTCTCAGAGTTGAATCTGATATATATGACATTAACTGTAATTTCCATGAGGCTTTCTGGGGGAAGTTTGATCACCTCTGGATCATAGCAAATTATCCCTTCTAAATTATATACCCAGAATCTACCCAGTAAACTAAAGCTCTAATGAGAGAGGTTTTTGTGAATACACATGTGCACAAAGACACAGAAGATTAGCTCGTACGTCAAGCTTTTGAGATTCAGGGTCAACTTCAATGGACAAAACAAAGATTATCTAGTTACCAGATGTCTAGCAAAAAGAGGACATTTTGTCCTCATGTCCTTCATCCTGCAGGCATAGCCTTAAAATAAAACATTGTCCAGCTTTATCATTTAAAATAGTGCCAAGGAAAGGGCTGGGAAGGGAACAAATTTCTAATGCGCAATGACCAGGAGTGACTAATAAGCTCTGCCTAGAAGTAGTTATCATGCACTTTGAACTCCAAGGGCTCAAAGAATATCTGTTCAGGCAACTTAAATGAGTCTCTATGGGAAGAGTCCAGAGGAACATTCTGGGCCAGCCACAATCCCACAGGGCCAGCATGCTGGTCATCCTCCTTGAATGACACCTACTGTAACTGGTTGCAATCTGAAGGGGTTGCATGGATGTGGGGTCATTGGATGAGAATCTTGGTGCTGACCCTAACAGGTTTTGCTTAGCAAAATGCAGCTTCTGCATTAGAATAATCCTTTTCCTAAGTATAACCCAGTGGTGTAAATCTGATGATATAATGTAACTTAGGCTGTTCAGATTTTTCCAATTGCCTTTATGATTTCTGCCTGTTTGGGTAGAAGTAGACTTTTCATATGCCTTCCCCCCCCCCCCACTTGCCTTTGTTCTTCTGGGAGGTTGTGGATTCTATTTGTCTTTGTAGACATATCCATGTTTCTTATTTTGTTGGTTCCTAAGCTTTGCTTCTTGCCAGAACCTTGAATAATATTTATATTATTTTATTACAGGTTTCAACTGAGCTTCTCTCTTAGGGGTAAGATGAACTTTAAAGTAGTATTATGAGAATTATCTACAAGCCAATATAAAGAATTTATTTTAAAGCAGTAAAACTGACTAGTTTAATTATACCTAGATCTCACATGCAAATTAATTCCTGTACATTTTACTTTTCTTCCAGAATTCCCTGAACTTGGTTCTAACCAAAGGTCATTCTGGAGATGTGGCTTTCCTGCTGTCATTTTGTATTTTGTATATGTTTTTGCTCTGGCTTCTATGGAAGAATCAGTTTTTTATTTTTTTCCATTACTGCCTTTACCTGCTCAGATCTTTACTTGAAGCCTATTCTATCTATGGAAAAAGTCTGTGGACTTTCTACTGTTGTTTTACAGTTGACACATGTAAACCATGAAAACAATTTTTATTTCTGATTTTAAAATCAGAATTTCATCAGCCACTATCCCCCCTCTCTGCTTAGTGCAGGAATGCAAATGGCCGCTTGGCCTCTACCTAGATACATCCAGCAAAGAATAATCCACCATTGCTCCAAGGCATTGCTCCAAAATCAAACTGCTGCTGCTGCTGCTACTACTGTTATTGAAAATAATTCCATAACATTCAACTGAAATCTGCTTCTTGTAATCTAAACCTTTTATCCAAATCCCTCCTTCTCTGTCTTATGTTCTGAATGACAAAGGTGCCTTGACCTTTTCAAATATCTGAAGATTGTTGTCTTTCCTTCTCAACTAAGCATATCCACATCCTTCGTTCCCTATGGTTTCCTGTTCTCTAAACATTCACATTGCCATTCTCTGAAACAGTTTCAGCTTGTCATTTTATCTTTCTTCATTTGCAGGTGAGTGAGCCAACACTGGGGTATGCCTAGAGTAGACCATTGTGTTACTTTAAATAACATTTATTTTCTAATATAGCTAATGACAGTAAAAGAGAAAGCTTCTGTCTCACTTTGGGGGGAAAAAAACTATATCTGAATCCAAAATTGCCTTAAGCCCTCGATAAAAAAACAATTGCCCCAAAAGCTTTAGCTGGAGTCATATTTTAGTCCAAGGAAGAAATAAGGAAGCTAAGTTAAAAATAAAGAGAAAGGTCTCATTATATATGCCCACTCAGTAAAAGAAAGACATGCATGTCCTTTGAGTTCACAGAATTTTCCAGCTGCCCTTCCTCTTTGTATATTTAACAGCTTTTCTAATGAAAGCTAACAGAGAAATGGCTAATAATAGATAATTTCAGCTCCCAGCATATTAACAGTGATAATAATAATAAACAAGATATTAATTTGAATAGATGGGTGTCCATTTCCTTATTACTTTTCCTGCCCTGATTGCTAGCAAATAGAACATTTTCATAAAGACCTGATTGTTTCGCCACATGGCCCTGCTGACAGGGTACAAAGTCAAGAGGAATATGGTAACCATATTAGCTCTATCACTAGAATAAATATAGTTGATACAATGAGCAAGTACCTTTCCAAAAGAGAAAAAACAACACTTACTAATGGCCAGTTACATGTCTCGGAACAGGCCTAAAATAACCAGGTTTCAGCTGCTTCAGCATGATTAGCAATATTGCCTGCACCTTAAGTGTGCTCTTCTAGTTATTGAGCTATGCTGCTGTAGTTATTGAGTTTAGAATCTAGAGTTGGGCCCATTCAGTCTATTAGAGAAGGACTTTTCAATGTTTTCACCCATTGTACCACTTTTAGGATATGGCAACATCCGAGTACCACCAGCAAGGTGTGAAAAACTTGGTGACCAAAAAAAAAAAAGTGATAAAGTACAGGTAGTCCTTGACTTACAACAGTTCGCTTAGTGACTGTTTGAAGTTACAATGGCACTGAAAAAAGTGCCCCCCAAGCCACAGCGGAGCAAGACACCTGCCTGCCCACCTGGCGGCGCTCTTCCTCCTGTCCGAGGTTTTCATTGTTGTGAGCATTTCTGTTGCGGATTGGCAGCGGGGTTGGAGTGGGGGGTGTTTGGTTTTTATTCCCCAGTCTGTTGGGTGGCTGCAGCAGGTTTTGGTCACTTCACATGACCCTCACATACTGTGACCGTCATAAATATGAATCAGTTGCCAAGCATCTGAACGTAAATCATAAGACCCTGGAGATGCTGCAACATTCCAGCTGATCGGTGCTTCTTCTGGGCTCAGCAGAAGTGCCAGGATCAGCGCCGAGCTCCAGCTGGAGCCTGGCGCTGATCCTGGCGCTTCCACTGAGCCCTGACAGCCCTGCAGCTCCAGCCATCTCTCGCTCAGGCTTGTGCGGTGCTGCCACCGGTTCAGCTCATTCCCCTCCCCCGCTACCACTTTTCTAGGATGGTCGTGTACCACCTGCCAGGTGCCAATGTACCACAGGTGGTACCCGTACCACTGGTTGAAAAGCCCTGAATTAAAGAACAATTAGAAACCAGCCAACCTGATTGGGGAGGAGGGGGGGGAGAGAGAGCAATTATTCTGAGCCCAGAAAGGGAGGGTGCTCCATTCAAAATATGGTTCAGTATTAGAAATGATACAAGAAATCTCCTCTGTATTTACTAGATAGGAACAAAATTCCTGCTTCTTATTTGTGAACTGAGGGTTTGTTGAGTAGGAAAAGAAAAACACACACACAAGTAAATGGGTGGAGTGCAAATGGCTGCATACATCCTCCTGGTGAAAAACGTGGATGCCTTTCAAAATGAGGTATCACTTGGAAGAAGCTGCTTGCCTGGTAAACATAGGCATTCTTGAAATAAAAATCACTCTAAGATCAAGGTATAAAATATTCTCAGGCCATATGTGCATTTTTTAACGTCACTGTTCCTGAATCACATAAGAAAACATACAGCAAAACCAACTTATGTGGGAAACTACCAAGGAGGAAATAGTTTGAGACTTCCTCCTTCCTTCCTTCCTTCCTTCCTTCCTTCCTTCCTTCCTTCCTTCCTTCCATCCATCCATCCATCCATCCATCAATTTAGTCTTTCACAGAATGCTTCTTAGTAAACAAAAGAGATATCAGATTAGATAGCTATGCCCCATGAAGGCTCCCTGCATACAATAAATACAGTACTCTCTTTTAGCACATTTTGACCAGTATGCCACAAACAAAACCATCCACTGCAAGCATATTCACATTATCCTATGCAAACCAGGCTCTCATATGTAAAGATGAGCACAAAAGGTAACTGGCATATATGAATGTACTGACACATAAAATGATTAGACTGAATAGAAAAAAAGCTATGATGTCATAGAAAACCCTACATTCTAGAACAGTGTGGTAAATCCGGTAAACATGTGAAAACACCATAGGAAACTCTTTCCAGCATAGCTAGGACTCTGTGTTTTGATAATACATTCCATAATTTCTATTTCCCCTCTGGCTTATTCTGTGATTATGCAACATCCATACAAATGGATTTCAGATGGGAAGAAGGGAAGGAAATCACGTTTACTGGAATAAAATAAGAAGACAAGTATTTCTCAAGTATTCCTGACTGATAGTTATCAGAAGACAACCAAAACGTTCAGCAAAAAAACGAAGGATGGAAAATACCGAGGATGCAAGCAGTAAAACAAATGAAGAAATTAAGGACATTTCTGAAACTGATGAACACAATAGTGAAGTTCTAGTAGAAAGTTCAATTATCTTTCAAAGAATAAATGATGAACACTCAGAGGAACAGCATGATCAGCACTCTGTTTCCAGTAGTGACAGGCATAAAACGACAGAAGAGTGCCATCACAGCAGTGGTAAAATTTCAAGCCAGACAAAAAGTCATCCTTCTGTCGGTCAGTACTCTCTACGCAACAATACAGCATCAATAAAACATGGAAAGGAAATAGATAGTGAGTTTAGTCCACCATTAGTAAGCCGAAGAACTGGCAAACCACTGTGCAACAATTTTAACCAGACAAGTCTCATTTGGGAAAAAAAGCCACTTGCAGAAATTCTACATCCTGCTACTGCTAAGATACCTCCAAAAAGTGCAGATACAGAAAAACATACGGATGCTGAAGATCGTGTAACACCTTCTACTGGGGATATAGAAAATAAGCAGGCCTTATCTGAGGGCTTCCAATCTGTGGAGGGAGAAGAATCTAAAAATGATGATCAGCTGTCAAAAGAAGAGGAATTGATGCTTAGCAGTCAGCCTAAAGAAACAAAGCCATCCCAGGACAGTAATAAGAGTACCCCAACACCAGGAGAAGACTATTATGGCCCAGAAAGTTCATGCCCAGAAGGACTGCAGATAAAATTTGAGGAGCCTGTACTGGACAAAAAACCTCTCCGGTTGCAGCAAATAATTGCTGAGGAAGGTGGCATTTGGGTTAGCCGGAAAACAGGCAAGGAAGTTAGAAGCAATTTCAATCAAACAAGTCTCATTTGGGAAAAAAAGCCACTAGCAGAAATCCTACAGCGTTCAAGGTATAACACATCAAATCCAGATGAGACTCAGTCACCAGAGGATTAGAAAGATTTTGCTCAGGTTCAAAGTTCTTATGAGCCTTGTACATTAGTAGTTTTTGTGGGGTGTGTTAAACACTGCTTCTGCTAGGGCTATTCAGTATAAATACTATTAATAATATTAAATGTTATGAAATATCGGTTCATACATCCTTATTTCACTGAGCACGTACAAACAGTTGGAAAAAAAACACACAGGTTCGTTAAAAAGCAACGGAAAAATACATTCAGTAAAACTCTTTGGACCTAACATGACTTAATCTGTATTTTAAATATTCCTATTGTTAAAAGCTAACTGCAAGAAAAGTCAGTGTAGATTTGTGCTGTAACCTCTTTATTCAATTATACATTAGTTATGCTAATGGTCCCTCACTTTCTGATTTAGTTGAAGATAATTTGTTTAGCTCAGTAAATATTCATAAGTATTTGTTTAATCCAAATTATGGATATATAATCTCTAAAGACAGATTACAGAGTTCTACTGTGAAAACAGGGCAAACCACATTTAGTAGATTTTATGTGCACTTCATATAAATATAAAATATAAATTTACACATATAAAAATAGTAATTGCAGCTCAGCCAACTTGGGTTCTTAATATTTTCAGTCTTTGAGGCATTAAGTTAAAAAGGATATGTAAGAAGTAAGTTATGACATAGAATGGACATTTCTGATCACCTAACCAGACTTTCATTTTCAGTGGAAAACCTTATTATTAAAAGTAATGAGTTCATTGAAAATGAAATTATGAATAAGGTTGATCTGGAATGAAGGAAATACTCAGAAACATGAATTTCATCTTTATTCTTCATAAAATAACCAAATAGCTGTTCACCCGCAACATTAAATCATAATAAGATTCCATTTTGGTTAGCATTGAATAGGCTAGTTTGCATTCTGCCTCCCTGTGGATCATGAACAGAATTTTATAAAAGTGTTCTAAGCTGGCAGATTTAAAGTTGGTAGGTTATATAGAGATTTATCAGACCACCATACTTTCAGTTTGCCCAAACAGATTATTTGCCCATCAATCCACTTTGGAAATCAAATTGGAATATTCCTTTGTTGCCTTTTTTCAAGTCTATACTAATATTCAGACTTGTAGAAAACGAAAGAACTCTTACGAATTCCAGAGGGTTTAGCAGAGAAGTTTATTTGCGCAAGGTTCAGAGTATATTAGAAATAGGCAATTCTGAACGAGGAGGGCGTGATTAGACTTCAGTTTTTATACTCCCCTCCTTAAAGAACAAAGGGCTACACATTGAAATACACACTGTGATACATTAGGAACATTTCTCACAGGCATAGAATAGAAGGTTTTGCTACATACAAAGTATCCATGTGCAGAGCGCATTTGGTTGCCACATATTACTGACAGAGAACTTTCCCAGTGAATTTTCCCAGTGATTATGCATTACATCATTGTTCTAGCAATTATGCAGACACATCATTATTGCAGTTATGCAGACAAATCATTATTCTAATAATTGTTCAATTTACTACATTATTCCCCCCTTTGGAAGTTTTATGGCTTAAACTTCCACTATTCGTCCTCCAAGTCTGGCCAGCCCTGACTGTCAGGTTTAAATTGTGGAAGACAGTACAGTGAATACGTTTAGCGTTTAGCCCTTGGGAGAGAAAACTACACTGCCCTGAGAGCTATATACAAGATGGGCAACAATTAAGTATCCTATCACTTGAGTTTCTATATATTATGAATTAATACCAATTTCTTCATTTTCCCCTTCCATGTAAAGTAAAATCAAGTGTTTTGCTAGCATTTCTCCTCTGCTTTTCTAAGCCATATATTTGTCACCTTGTATTTGTAGACATTCGTCAGGTTATTGTTTGGACAAAAAATGTGTCTCTTTGGAAAGGCTGCTGTGAGACATAATGTTGAGGAACATTTATTGTAATAATGATAAATTATTAATTTAAAAGCCTACGTGGTCACCCATGGCAGCAAGTTTGAACAGCAGTGGATTATATACTCAGCATAAGAACAAACTTGCACCAGAAAGTTTAAATTCTATTTTTTAAAAAGTGAAATCTATATCCATTAAAAACAGTTTATCATTATTTTTATGCTACTCTGGCTCTTTCTTCAAGAAAGGCAAAATAATATAACAATTATTAAGTTGTGTGGCTTATAGAGTAGCATTTTTGCATTTAAAAGCCCCGTCTTTCCAAATGGCTGTGATTGTGGTATTTGTTACTAAATATGCTAGATAGAGATTTACAATATATTCAGACACAAAGATATTTAAGCGATTTCAGCTGCTATATCTGCTCTAATTTCATGTTAAAACTGTGCATA
>NW_015388430.1:0-1835 GCF_001527695.2 Protobothrops mucrosquamatus
GGCCCTGCGCAATTCCCCCCTCGCGCAGGTGTGGCCCAATTCAATCTCAAGGGCCTACCTCAATGACGGGGTGTGGAACCCCGAGAGGTGGCATGCAGCAAAAAGAGATCAAAAGAAAGTGAAACTGAGAGTCTTTTTAGAGGGGTGTTTTAATAAATTTTTAAGGGGTTCGGGGTTTTTAGGGGGTTCGGGGTTGGCCTGAGGGGACTTGGGGGAACCCTCTCTGAGGCCAAGGCCAGTCCAGTCTGAGGGGCGCAGAACGGTGAGGGAGGAGACTGGGGGGTTAACAGAGGGTGGTGTGATTAGTACGGTCAGTGGGAGGGGCAGATATGGTGGGAGCAGAGGACCATATCGGGTTCTGGGAGCACGCACACGCTGCTTACAAGCTTGCGGGTGCTCCGATCCTCAGGGCTCTACTTGGCTTCCAGGGACTTTAGATCCTCGGGGCCGGGATCATCGGCTGATGTTATGCAACGCCAGGTCCGTGGTAAATAAGCCCCCCCTCATTCAAGAGCTTATTCAAGAGGGGGGAGCGGACCTGGCAGGTATCACCGAGACCTGGCTGGGCATGGAAGGGGGAGTTCCCCTTGTTTATCTATGCCTGCCGGGTTTCCAGGCATTCCATCGACCGAGGGCCCGGGGTAGGGGCGGTGGGGTAGCGGTCATTATAAGGGAGAGTCTATGTCCGAGGGAGACCACTGTGCCTCAGATAGACGGTGCAGAGTCCCTCCTTGTGAAGTGGGGGCAAGGGGTACAAGTGGGCCTGTTGATTATATACCTGGCCCCCTGCTATGTATCAACGGCCCTGTCTGAGCTGGCTGACGTAATAGCCGGGGTGGCGGTGGAGACCCCCAGACTTATAGTCATGGGAGATCTCAATCTGCCATCTGCGGGCGAAACGTCGGCAGCAACTCGGGAGTTCTTGGCCTCCATGACGACCTTGGACTTGACCCAATTAGTTCATGCCCCCACTCACACGGGAGGACATACACTAGATCTAATTTTTGTCTCTGGCCAGTGGCAGAATGATCTGGAAATGGGGGAGGTAGTTATAGAGCCCTTGTCATGGTCAGATCATGCACTCCTCAGGATGGATTTCCGGACCGCTTCCCCCCGCCGCAGGGAGACGGAACCGCCTAGATGGTTCCGCCCCAGGCGCCTGATGGACCCGGAGAGGTTCCTGACGGAGCTTGGGCCATATCCGGAGGATCTAGTCCACGACTCGGCTGAAGATCTGGCGGCAGCCTGGGATGTGGCTGCAGCCGCAGCACTGGACCGAGTCGTGCCGTTGCGGCCTCTGACCCGACGCAGATCTCAACTAGCTCCCTGGTTTACCGAGGAGCTGAGAGAGATGAAGCGCCGGAAAAGACGCCTAGAGAGCAGCTGGAGGGCTACCCGAACCGAATCCGACCGAGCACAGGCAAGGATGCATGTTAGATCCTACCTCGTGGCAATTAGGGTGGCGAGGTCTAATTACTACTCCACCCTCATTGCGTCATCAGATAATCGCCCGGCCACCCTCTTCAGGGTGACCCGCTCTCTCCTTCAGTTGAGGGGGGGACCCCCTGGTGGGGAGGGCTGAGGATTTTGCTCAATATCTGTATGACAAAGTCGCTCGGATCCGAGAGAGTTTAGTCTCCGACTGGGTGGCCCCGGGGGAGGAGACGGGAGCAGGTCTTGAGACTATTATATGGGAGGAGTTTGACTCTGTGGCTCCCGAGGACGTGGACAGGATCCTGGGGAGGCTGAATGCAACCACATGTTTACTGGATCCGTGCCCCTCCTGGCTGGTACTGGCGGCCCGGGAGGGTACACGAGCCTGGCTCCAGGGAATT
>NW_015388430.1:4702-73175 GCF_001527695.2 Protobothrops mucrosquamatus
CTGCCTGAGCAGGGGGTTGGACTAGATGACCTCCAAGGTCCCTTCCAACTTTACTTACTATTACTATTACTATCTTAACCACTAGATCAAACTGGCTATCTTAGGGCAAGGATCTGCAAAGA
The DNA here is from genome assembly GCF_001527695.2 of Protobothrops mucrosquamatus. Classification (NCBI taxonomy): domain Eukaryota; kingdom Metazoa; phylum Chordata; class Lepidosauria; order Squamata; family Viperidae; genus Protobothrops; species Protobothrops mucrosquamatus. The sequence goes on from NW_015388430.1 coordinate 4,825, forward strand.
GTTAAAATAGTCTGGATTAATCAATGTTCTTACACTCATGCCACTGCAGCAACAAACCATCATGGCTAGATCAGTGGCGAGAAGCTCTAGTTTTGGCTCTGAAGCTTGTGGTGGCTTTGAAATAAAAACAGAAGGTACCATACATTTACAGTCATGTAGGTTTCTCTCAGATAATTTTTTTTTTGCAGAGCCAGGTAAATGTTTTTAAATTGTGGGGTGAAGGGGAAGTAGCAATGGTTTTTTTTTTTTGTCTTGTTTGCAGGTGGGAGCAAAAAAGTCTATCATATCCATCTCTTTGATCTGAACCATCCATGTTATCTGTTGTTTTCCTTTCTTCTGCATCTTTTCTCTCTCTACTACACAAAGTCTTGATTTCAAAGACCAGATTTCTATTGTCACTGAACTGTCCTTATTCTTCATGCCCACTGCCTTCTTCCTTAAATTAACCTCTTCCTTACTTCTCTAGCATATGGACCATCTATTTTCTGAGCCTCAAAATCTGCTTAGATGAGCTGAAGTGAAAATTTGTCTCAAACAGGTTTTTATCAAGTAGGGTTACCCCTATCCCTTGATAAAGAGCTTCCTCAAAATATTTTAGCAGTCCAACCTATTATGCAGCTGCTTTGTTGTTGCTACTCTTGGCATTTTTCCATGGCTGTTACTGATCCTTTCCATTCATGTCACAGCCTTAGCTGATACTGTCATTCTGACAGTAAGCTGTAAGACTGTAAATAAGAGCTGAAATTGACAAAGAACGGATTTCAGGTACACACAACTACTGTAATCATGTGCACAACAGTCTTCTAGCTGAATATAACAGCCTCAGTGCTTTTTTATGATTTGTTCCCAGGTTTAACCTGGTCTTCAAAGCATTAAATGCATATACCTTTTTTAAAATAATAATAATAATCTCCTGTAATTGTGGATTGTTTCTCTCTCACATACACACACACACAAAACAGAGGAACAGCAGGAATGTCTTGCTAGTTTGAACAGATGTTGTCCATTTAATCTTTTCCAAACTTCTTGGTTCCACAGTAACATAAAATCAGGGCGAGTTTTCTCAAAAGGATTGACAGCTCCATCTCTCTTCAAGGAACAGCCAGGATGTTTTGGTGCCTAAGAGTACAAAATTCTCAAATCAAACACACATGCACATGCATAAAGAACATAGAACATAGAACGCAGAGCATAGAATAACAGAGTTGGAAGGGACCTTGGAGGTCATCTAGTCCAACTCCCTGCATGAGCAGGAGTCTCCATATCATTTTCAGAGGTGGCTGTCCAGTCTTTAAAAATCCTGAATACATGAATATGGTTAGAAATCAAATTCATTTATTGCCTTTAAATCAGACCGAAGAGTCTGGAAAAGCCTTAAGAGTCATGTTTTGTCTTAACTAAGAAAGTTTGGAAATTAAAATCCCAGAGATATCCATGCTCTAACCTGCTCCTGGGGAAGGTGAATGTTCACATATATTAAAAATGGTTGATGTCATTCTTCCTTCTAAGAGCAAAATGCAGTAATTGAATGCAGAGTAAGATTAGAGAAAAGGATATCTGAGGATAAAGGAGACATCAGCATGCTGGAATGAATCTCCAAGTATAACTTGTATGACAGTTTTAATAGACTTTATTTAAAGTGGTCTTTATATTTCTCATCTTATGTTGGCTTTATCACTCTTAACACTCTTTCTTCAGATAAACACTGAGCTTATTCTCATCTGAGTATTGAGATCTTAGTTATGAATCAAATCTGCAAAAGGAGATAGGAAATCAGTTTACAGTCAAGTTTGGCCCAAGTGTCCAATAACTTTCTGCCTTTTTTGCCTAGCTGCCAGTGAAGTAGGGATCAGCTTTGCTGAGAGTTTCCAGAAGCTAATATGTGAACAATAAGTACACACTTCAGCACACCACACTAAGGTGCCTGGAGCCCCAGAATAAGTAGGTCTGATTTGAATACGTAAATACCTGTCTCCAAATGTGCACCTGTCATTCATATTTTCTGTTTACTACAGGAAACAAAAGTGAAAGTAATGCAAGGACAAAAAGATTTGCTTGGCAAGTTGGTGGCCATATAAATTAATTGAATGAATGGAATGGAATAGAATGGAATGAATGAGTGATAGCAATTTTATTATAAATCTAGAACAGCTCCAAACCATTGCATAGAACAGGGGTCTCCAACCTTGGCCACTTTAACACTTGTGGACAGCTGGCTGGGGAATTCTGGGAGTTGAAGTCCACAAGTCTTAAAGTGCTAGGCTGCATTAACAGAGGAATAGAATCAAGATCACGTGAAGTATTAATACCACTTTACAATGCCTTGGTAAGGCCACACTTGGAATACTGCATCCAGTTTTGGTCACCACGATGTAAAAAAGATGTTGAGACTCTAGAAAGAGTACAGAGAAGAGCAACAAAGATGATTAGGGGACTGGAGGCTAAAACATATAAGGAACGGTTGCTGGAATTGGGTATGTCTAGTTTAACGAAGAGAAGGACGAGGGGGGACATGATAGCAGTGTTACAATATCTCAGGGGCTGCCACAAAGAAGAGGGAGTCAAGCTATTTTCCAAAGGGCCTGAAGGCAGGACAAGAAGCAATGGGTGGAAACTAATCAAGGAGAGAAGCAACCTAGAACTAAGGGGAAACTTCCTGACAGTTAGAACAATTAACCAGTGGAACAACCTGCCTCCAGAAGCGGTGAATGCTCCAACACTGGACGTTTTTAAGAAGAGACTGGACAGCCATTTGTCCGAAACGGTATAGGGTTTCCTGCCTGAGCAGGGGGTTGGACTAGATGATCTCCAAGGTCCCTTCCAACTTTATCATTATTATTATTATTATTATTATTATTATTATTATTATTATTATTATTATTATTATTATTGTTGTTGTTGTTGTTGTTGTTGTTGTTGTTGTTGTTATTAAATGACTGCAATCAGAAAGTGCAATCCATTGCAAACACCTTGATGAGATTACTATCTGTACCTGGATGAATGGAACATATTATCTTGGATGAAATGATCTGGCCACCCGGTCTAATATCCTTTCATTTCACTCTTAACCCTACATAATTCTTTTCAGTTATATTGTATATTTGATAAAAAAAAAGTATAGTTGCGATATGAGTCTCCACGCATGATATGCCATGACTCAACCACGTGAATGCATCATCACAGACCAACAGCCCAGACCACTTTTTCACGGTTGCTCATTTGAAAATATTTTCAACGGATCTGTTTGTAGAGCAGCTGTATCCAAATGCAATCAACTAGTGCACATACCTGTGTGAACCAGTCCCAAGAAATTATCATGCACAGTCATGGGAATACAAGCTTCTTGAGGCACACCCAATGCAATCTTTTTTCATTACTGGGAAGAAGAGGGGGGAGAGAGCTTCTTTCTTCATCAAATTCCTAACTGCTTTCTTCAACATCAAAGGAATACTGTACACCTTTAATTGTGCTTTGCCTAGGAAAAAGGGATCAGTAAATTTCCAGGGTTGCTGACCAACGACTCTGCAATCTGTCTGATGTCACCCTTTTGTTCATTTTTCAATGAAAGCTTGGCCACGCTATTCTATCCAGCAGCCATTCCTCCCTACTTCTAGTGAAGCTGTTGAGGGGTGGAGCTTGGTGGCTACATTTGGCAGAAATCTGTTATAATAACTAAGAAGCTCCAGACAGGACTATTGAAGGATTCATGACTGCTTGAATATTCTCTGTACACCTATGTAGTACTAGGATTTTTTTTAAAGAAAAACAAAAGACCTCCCCTTAGTTGCTTTGTGTCAAAGATCAAAGTCCACCAAACTCTGTAATGTCACCTTGAGATTTTTACAGATGAACCTCATTGTTTCTTGGGTGACAATAATAAGGCAAAGCTTGAATGCATTTAAAAAAAATCCCACTTCATCTCTACAGCTGGATCTTTTCAACTGACCAATAAAAGACACTAAACTCCAGGCTACCTGAGGAATCATCTCACTCCAATGGGATTTTCCCACCTAACTCATTCCAGCAGAAGAGGCATACTGCAAACCTTGTTAGTCAAGAAATTCCAACTGGCAGGTCCAGGAGAAGGGCCTTTTCTGCCATGGTTCCCTATGGAAAATCATACCCCTTGAGGTGAGATCCAGCCCCACCGTTCTGGTTTTGCCTAAGAGCCTCAACCATTGGCTCTGCCAACTGGCCTGGGGTCCCAATTGGGGCATTCTATGTCGCAGGTGGTTAGTGGATTAGGAAGAGGCAAGGCAAGGGAAAGAAAGAAAGAAGGAAAGAAAGAAAGAAAGAAAGAAAGAAAGAAAGAAAGAAAGAGAAAGAAAAAAGAAAGAAGAAAGAAGAAAAAAGAAAGAAAGAAAGAAAGAAAAAAAAAGAAAAAAGAAAAAAGAAAAAAGAAAAAAGAAAAAAGAAAAAAGAAAAAAGAAAAAAGAAAAAAGAAAAAAGAAAAAAAGAAAAAAAGAAAGAAAGAAAGAAAGAAAGAAAGAAAGAAAGAAAGAAAGAAAGAAAGCCATTAATATGATAATATGACATATCACTGAAGTCATTGATGTTTGCTGCAGATGCTGCTGGCTACGTTCCAATCAATATGCCACAATGACCTGTTTCACAAAACTCCAAAATATAGAAATGCTAAATCACAAACTATCCAAACTCATTTTATCATACAATGTTCAACTCCCAGAATTCCCCAGCCAGCATACTATAATAGCAATGTATGCAAATCCAGTGAGCCATGAATAGCAGACTTAAGTAAAAACTCTAGAAAGCTCACTGGAGCAGTTATTACCTATTACCACTTAAATAACCACATATCCAGGTAGCTGGTTGGCCTTTTGGGGGGCTTCAAACTAAGCAAGCCTCAGCTGGGTTAGCACACCAGATAATGTGAGGGTCCCATTCTAAGCTTCAATGGCAAAGCAATTCTATATTGCTGGCAAGAATGATGTGACAATAAAATTACTGGGATTCAGTTTCAACTTGAAAGATACATTATCTTTAACTGACCTCCATCAAGAGGATTCAGTAAGGCAAGGAGAACACAGGCTACCATTTCCTGCTTTCCTGAGAAAATCCAAGTAATGAGAGTGACCAATTAGTGAATCATTTCCAATTCAGAAAGCATGGGGTTTGAATTTAGGACAATTGGTCTTGGAATAGTAACATCTGTCATATACTGCAAGGAGGCAGTAATTGCTAACGGGGCTACCCAGAAAATGAAGACCAGATATTCCATGTGCAAGATGCTTATGACAACAGACAGTAACCTTCCCACGGAATGACTCAGATGCCATCAACTGACCAAGACACGTTCTTCCTGTGATTTATTATTTGAGCTGAGAATTACTTCCCCCCCCCTTTTTTTTTTTTTCCAGAAGATGCATTGGTTGGTTCATCTGGATTATGGAATCAATATTGTTGTCCTTGTGGAACCAGACTTGTCTTCAAAAAAAATAGGCCAAAATTAAATCTCTTTCTTCAGATGATTAGATTCTAAATCTGGTCTTTTGACCTGTTTGTGGCCTATTTATATGCCACCTCTTGTTTAGAAACTCAAGGTGGATTATGTAGTGCTCTCTTGCAAGTTTTGTTAGGCTAAGAGAAAGTTATGGGCCCAAAGTCACTAAGTAGAATTCTGTGGCAGAAGGTGGTTTAGAATCTGAAACTCCTCAGTGCCAGCCCATTTCCTTAACTGCTATATTTGCAATGATTCCTTCTTAAAAAAAATGAGGATTTTATTTATTTATTTATTTATTTATTTATTTATTTATTTATTTCTGTAGATAAGGGATGTCAAACTGCCGGCCCACGGGCCAGATGCATCATCCGGAAGCCGCGCCCACCCCATTGCCGGCAATGGCAAAACCGTCCCGATACGTTGCACGACGTCACGTGACGTCGCGAGTTTGACATGTCTGCTGTAGATGATCCTGGTGCCATGGAGTGAGGGGAGGTCAGATCCTTCAGCATTGCAATAGCTGTTATATATAAATATCTCAAGTCCAATTTTCACAAAAGACTGGAAAAACGTCTGGCTAAAACTCCGGCGATCTCCTGCTGATCAGCATTGAAAATACTGAACTAAAAGTATTATATGTATGCATATATTTATGTTTCAAGGCTATCTGATACCATAGCAGCTCTGGGTACCTAACGGAGAAAAAAAAATTAAAACACATCAATTATATGTACTGACAGACTCAGTTTTGGGGTTTATACAATGCACTTAACAAATTAGTTAGTTGACTTAGTTTGCACAAAACATTTGCATCTTAAACGAAGACAGCAGATTGGGTCTATATAATATATTAAGTCTCTCTCCACACACACAAAAGCCCACCAAAATTAACCCAGGTGAAAAGTAACCATGTTTTTGCACTTATGCAAATCCATTCACTCGATCTTTAACTGGCCTGATTCAATAAGTTGCTTGATCATAGCCTTTCGATTTCCACTTCTGGCTTTTGCTAAAGAGCAGAGAGATTAGGCACGGAAACAAATACCATATGTACAGCCCAAGGTTCCCACACATTATCAGCCAGGCCAGAAAGCATGGCATATGTCCGTCTCTCAGCTGCTACCCTTTAAGGCAATTGTGAGAACCAAATCCTTTGAAAAAGACAACTGTAGAATGCAAACAAGAAAACAAGAAAATTATTTGTAACTTGCCCCCCACCCGCTGGTATGCAATTCAATTGTGGTTAAAACAAGCATTAAAGCTAAAACAAAAGTGAAAATTACACCAACGCTATAAAATCAATACCCATCACAATATTAAATCATTTTGTTAGAGATCGGTAACCCAGACTAAATAAAAAATACTAAATAAAACCAATAAACATACTAAATAAAACCTATAGAGTCAAGTTACAAAACTGAACCATATACGACAAAAAATGTGAAAACGTGCTTGCACTATTTTGCTATCAGCAATGTACACATTTTACAAGCTGTGTGTTAAGCACTATTCCCAACAATGGCAAAAGTTACTTCAAGTCTTTATTAAGTAATATCTGTTAGTAAGAATGGTACATAAAACTTTTCAATCCATCTTGGAAATAGAGTTGGAAGGAGCATTAAGACCTCTTTGTGTATATCTCAGTAGAAATTACAGTATAACAGAATATGAGAATATCATCTTTACTAGGGCAGAACCTTTCCACAATTGGAATTTTATGACATTTTCACCTTAAAAATAGCACCCATAAAATAGAATGTCCATTATCTATAAACTGATGCTCTGCAATCTGACATTATTAGTAAGATTTACAACAGAATAGTCTTACCATCTAACTAGATTAAGTATTATTCCCAACACCTACTCAAATTTCCTGTACAATTAAATCTGGATTATTGAAGAGATACATTTTTACATGTCTCTTAAAACCCTCCAAAAATGTATGAGCATGGAATAGAAATGGAAAAGAATTTCATAACTGGGAATGCCAGTCCAAAAATACATGCAAACAGGGTGGAGCAGCATATGAAGAAGGAATGGCAAGGACCCCCCCTCCCCCATTATGTTGACCAGGTTGTATAAATACAGGATTGGGACAGGTAACAGAGAATGGCTAACTGCAGCAACTTAAACACTACCACTAAAAGCAAAAATTGTTCTTCCTAGTCCTCATAGGAAGCTAATGTATGGCCCAATAGTAGTACAGAAGAAAAGGTGAGAAAAATGAACAATGATCCAGAACAATGCATATTTCAATGTTCTGGACCAGGTCAATGAACAATGGAGGACAATGGAAAATTTGCCTGTAGCTTCTGGAATTGTTCAGATGAACTACCAATATCTACAGTAATAAATGTGCAGTGGATAGGTAGTGCTGTGTTTTAAGATGATGCTCTCTTGCAGGATAATTCTCTCTCTTCTGGACAAAAAAATAAGAATTTTCTTCTTAAGCTTTGAATTAGTTCACATTGCTAGCTCATTCTACAGTTGCAAAGTATAAGGCCTTGCAAAGTATAAGGCCTTAAGAACAAGAGTTAATATGTGTTCACTAGTTACTTGAAATCAACCACGTTTATAATCATACTGCAAAGAAGCAATGCATATTCCAACATGCAAATATCTTAAGAGGAGGATGACGGAGGATATCACTTCCACAGTAGAGATTCCTTATCCTAAGAAAACCTGTGTAAATTTGCTATAGCCCTTAAGATAGTTCCTTAAGGATTGTAGTGTTTTTTCTGATTTGTTCTTTAAGAATTGGAGTTAGAGTTCAGATTTTGGAAGTGGTAGTCTAAGATTTATCTTGTATTTCTCACCAATCCCTAAGACAAGACTGGCTTTCTTGTCTTCAGTAATCCTCAGAAGACAGGATGATGTGGTTTTGGCAGTAGGTAGCACAAGAAAAGCCTGAGATCTGAAATGCTTTCCAAACAAAAGAAGCCAATGTAAACAGGTTTAGAGCCAATCTAAATATATTATTTCCCATTGCCTATAACCAAATAGAAATACTATAATCAAATAATATACTACTAAGGGGATAGCAGATACAATTCTCTCTTTTGTTTCCTTGTCTTTACTTCCACTCTTCCAATTTGCCATCAGTTGGGATTCGGATTTTCAGAAGATCCATCAAGAAAGAACACATAGTTGAAATCTCATATACATCTGAGATAAACTCCTTTTGGACTCAGTGATTGGGTTTGTATAACATGGTAAAAACTAGTCGCAGATTTTCAAAACACAGTTGCTATATTTACTGTATATAAATATCTTGCCTAAAGAAATCAACCATGTTAGAATGTCCTTCTTACAACATGTGTTAAAACAATGACCAGGTTCCCATAAAACAGAATACAGAATAACAGGGTTGGAAGGAAAATTGGAGGTCTGGTCTAACCCCCTATTCAAGCAGGAGACCCTCTATTCATTCCGGCTGTCCAATCTCTTCTTAAAAACTCCAGTGATGGAGCATCCACAACTTCTGGAGGCAAGCCATTCCACTGATTAATTGTCCTTTGTGTGATCTTGATACTTTTGTTGCTGCAGCCTAGATTTTCATTGGTTTTGGGGGCAGCTACATTATACACTGGGACTCCTAGATCCCTGTCACCATTACTGCTATTGAGCCAGGTACTATCTATTCTATACCTGTGTGTTTGGTTTTTCTTGCCTAAGTGTAAAACCTTACTTTTCTCACCACTGAATTGCATTTGGCTGGATAGGGCCCAGTGTTCAAGTCTATTAAGATCCTATCTCTCTTGAGAAGTCTATAATGCTGGAAAAGGTGGAAAGAAAGAGAAAAAGAGAAGTAAGGTGGATGGACAATTACAGCATTAATGGGTACACCATTGGAAGACCTGAAGGACAAGGTGGGGATAGATGATCATGGAAAAGATCTACATATATGGTTGCCAAGAGTTGATTGAGGCTTGATGACACATATGAATTGTTCAGGTTTTTATTATTATTTTAGGCTTTGGTGAAAACTATCTTACCAACTATCTTACCAACAACTATCTTCAAACAATGGCTTCTTCATACTTTTTCAATGTGTGTTCAAGAATGTGAAAGATTTAAGAATATTAAATTGTTTCATTTTCATTTTAGCTAAGCTGAAGTCATTGCAATAGAATGTGTGGATGACCTTGAGGAAGGAGGGGAAGAGAGATCCCTAGAAAACAATCCAACAAAGAAAGGGGGAACTCCCAGTGGCTTAATGGTTAGAAGAAGAAACCTAGAAGTTAAAAGTGGTGACAGGGAGTTTGTACCTTCAGACTTGCAACATCCTTTTAATGTAGTCTTACAATAAGGAAGAATTAGTTCATCTTGTCATGTTTCCTCTCTAGTTTACCTGGGAGGGCTGATATCAAGTCTGAAGGTACAGATTTCCCACGCCATATGTAACTGTCTGATCCATTAGGCCTCTGGTCCTTCCTAAGTTTCTCTAACTGTTAAGCCACTAGGGGCTCCTGCCTTTGTTTTCTGATTGTTTTCCAGGCAGCATCTCTTCCCCTCCTTCCTCAAAGTCATCCCCACATTCCATTACATTATTCACCCTTTCTCAAAACAAACTGTCATGTGGATCTGCTGCAGCAAAACCAGCTAAGAGATTTGTGATAAAGTCTAACATGTTTATTGACACATGAATGTTCATGGCATGTTCTCTTGGTAACTGTAATCACAATTGTTTTACACACCTTCAAGCTTTAGTATTTACTTTATCTTAATGTTACAGAGAAAAGACATCGGAAGAGGAGAAGTAGAGAGAAGCGAGTGGTGTTTTTTCTTGAATAAATGCATCACACGTACCCAAAATATTTCAGGGACATCTTAATACAAAAAAACATGAACGTTCCCATAATCCACATCTTATGAGAGGCAGCTTTCCGCCCATCTCAAAGTCTCTTGACAGAGATTTGTGAGAGGATACTTCAAATTACCTTAAAAGAAAAAGTCTATTCTTTCACCCTGGAATTGTCAATTTTTTTCCCCTGTCCTTAGTCACACCTGTTTGTGTGTAATCAATTAAGAGACAGTAATCATCACAAACAGTTTCCACCATTTAGTTTCACAGGTTTAGGCCTGTTTGTTGTATTGCAAAAGATTGTCTCCTTCTCTTTCTGCTTCTTTCTCCTCTTTCCCACAAAAGTAAAAAAAAAATATGCTGCAATTATAAATTGCTAAAGTCTCGCACATTCTGCTGTGTTGCATTCTGGGATGAGTACAAATTAAAGCAATTCCCATGATTTTTAATTAGTTCATTCCTGCTTTAATTGCCACCTTTAGAATCTTCACACTATCGAATTTTGAGCCATCTTGCTTGAGTGATGGCTTTTTTGTTGTACTGAATTCGTGTCCCACCTTACCTTCAAGCAACCCAGGGTGACATTTTAGCTTCACAACAACCCTCAGACACAAGAGAACGGAGTCTAAAGGCAGCCAAATAAGTGTAGCATCTCCTATGATCTCTGCTTATCATTAGATAAAAATCTGTATTTCCAGATTTCCCAGGTTTGTCACTGTACAAACTCTTTGATCAGGGACATGTCAGGGGACACTGATATTTTGCCCTAGAGTGTGATGGTTAACTGGTAAACCTTGAGACCAGTAGGGTCTTCCACTCTAATTTCAAATGGCAATTGCACACCTCTAAACAGAGGGTCTCTTCTCTTCCACATTCAATTGGAAATCCAGTTGGAGAAGAGAACATCTCAGAAAGGAGTAAAAGATGTTACAAAGAAAAAGAGATATTTAGGAGACAGAATGAACATCCCACCTTTTATTTGGCTCTCGTAACACCCACTTCTAGCTTTTGTTCACTCATTATTTTGCACACAACAGATTAATATATCTTTCAATAGAAAGAGATTTACACATCCCTTCGCAATCTAGCCTGGAGTAATATTTTAAAAGAAACCCACAAAGCTTTAAACAAATACCTACTTCACAGAAAATCTGGTTTTGCTATCAGGTAGGAAAGGCATCCATTAGTGTTGAGAAGTATGCCTGTTTGAGCGTAATGAGGTTTTTTGAGGGCTGTATAGCAGTTTCCATAATTATCAACAGAAAAAGTCTCTGAAATTCGTTCTATGAGATGTCTTCCTTTCCTAATTCAGAAGCACAGTCAAGTCCAGCCTTGTGCCCTACAGTTATAGACCTCAGTGGTTGGCTATATAACTCCCAGAATTCTCAGCTGTTTTGCATGTATAATGAAGAAAACCAGACTGGGAAAACATACAGTAGCTGTTATTTGTGAGAACAAAGAAATGTATCATATGCTAATAGCTTGTCCTTGGATCATAATCAGAGAAAAGGAAAGAAAGGAGACATTAGTCATTTTTTCTTCAGTATATGTGATCCAGGTATTAGCAACATCCAGGTCACATTCACATATTCCACTGATAGATATGCAGATAATCTTGCCCATGTACATAAAATACATCCATCTATGGTACGGAACCTATGGTTGGTTATATTTCTCTTGCATCTAGTCAGTCATATTTAGGGCATATCTTCTGTTACATCTAAGCATAGCATAAAGTTAACTTCATCTTGACTTATATCCATTAAGGATTAAGTTATCTTTAATTCTAATATTAAGTACAGGTAGTCTTCGACTTACAACAGCTCATTTAGTTGTTCAAAGTTACAACAGCACTGAAAAAAGTGACATAACCATTTTTCACACCCTTGACCATTGCAGCATCCCCATGGTCACATGACTGATGTTCAGATGCTTGACAACTGACTCACATTTATGATGGTTGCAGTGTCCTAGGATCAAGTGATCAGCTTTTGTGACCTTCTGACAAACAAAGTCAATGGGGAAGCCAGATTCACTTAGCTACCATGTTACTAATTTAGTAATTGCAGTGATTCAATTAACAAATGGGGCAAGAAAAGTGGTAAAAAGGGGCAAAACTCACGTAACAAATTTCTCACTTAACAACATAAATTTTGGCCTCAATTGTGGTTGTAAGTTGACGACTACCTGTAGTATTAAGGCAATAATTCCCCACTTGTTCCAACACCATCAATTGGGAAGCCTCATGGCAATTGGAGAAAAGTCAGGCTGACTGCAACAACTGAAAAAGAAAGGCAACAGGAGCAAGAGAGAGGTTAGCAATGGAACAACAAATTTTATGCCAGTATGGTTTTTGCCAATTCAAAAATGAATGAAGGTACACTTCAACTCAACAGTGGAAAAAAGAACTTCATAGGAAGTTCATTTTCTGGTTTTACCATTAGAATGTTTGAAAGAGACAGTGAAGAAGTGACTACTTAAAATGCCCTTTTCCAGAACAAAAAAAAATATGGAATGGAAAGGTGGTTTTTTTTTCCCCCTTTGTTGGTTGGGGATGTAACAGAGGATAAAACCAATAATTTGATTCTCATCTGGAGAGCTGCAAGAATAGGAAAACAGGGTTCTTCTCAGCCTGGTGTTCAATGACTACATCAGTTTCCTGATCCCTAATCATCCAATCAATGTGGTGTTGTGCCACACATACTAGAAAAGAGAGAGATTGAAGGACAGAAATCATCAGATTAAGTTGGCATTGGGCAAGACATTACTAAATTTAAATCTTTGGCTAATCTATACATTTTGAGGGTTTATTCCAACAGCTACCATAGGTAATGCTACATTCTTTGTCTTGATTGACTCTTACCTGGACTGCCAACAGATACTGCTTTTTGATCTTGTTGATCTGAGAAAGGTCATCTATATTTTTTTTCTTTCTACTCAGCCAAAGCACCTGTCCGTACCACCTATGGCAAGAAAAAAAACTGGGGATGTATATTCTTTCCATTTTCAGGGTTCAAGAAGAATCTTTCCTTATTCCTCAAGAAGGGCTATAATCAGATAGCAAAATTCCTCAGCATTCACTTCATAAAATCCTTCTTGGGATTGTTTGGGAACCATAGATCTCATGACTTAAACATCTGGCCCTATTTTTGTCTTCCTTCCTTCTTTCCCATCCCTTACCCCTGAGGTTTGAGTGATTTGGGGGGAAGGGAGGCTAACACCTGACAAAGATTTCTGGAGAACCTGGAAGCTTATCTTCCTTTTTATGTGATTTTCATTGGTCTTAATGAAGATACCACCCAGAGGTTGGGTCTAGAGTTCTATGATATCGCATTTTCTTCTTACTGTGCTCCTCATCATTTTGGGGAATGATGGTTATTACCTGCATGGGGCAGGGGAGCTATAATTTTTAATCTGAACAGTCAGCCATCCTGATATTTTATGGAGTGGCTGGGAGTAGAACTTTATGATTAATTTATTAATCATGCTTTGTAGGAGTTGAATTTACTAGTTGAAAGGTGGATGGAAGCATAGAGGTGTGGTTGCACAGTGCATGAATGTTGCACTGCGCTAATAGACAACTCTTTGCCCCAAAGATGCTGGTAGACTGAAGTCTCTTCCTGTTACTTCTATGTTATAGGTAAGAGTTTCATCATTCATTTAAGGTTACATGAGTTCTCAGTTCTTTTTTTAAGGCTGCTTTCTTTTTTAGAGACATACACTATTCTTTCACAAATTCTAGAGATCCTAATCTCTTCACCAGGCCATTCCCCCCTTTTTTCTCTTCTCCTTATTGCATTGTCATACAAGAAAAGTCAGTGAGCAGAAGTGGATCAGAGCCAGCCAGTTAGTTCCACCTATTGCTGTTTTTTCTTTACCTCTTACTAATGCTTGAGCAATCAAGTTGGAACCTGCAAAAGTTGGGCAGGTTCACCCACTTTAAGTGGCAAAAACAACACGATAAAATATTTCCCCTATAACTGCAAAAGAATAACATGCCTGGAGAGCATCTGCTCTAGGCATCATGGTTATTTTTGCACAACTCAACCCACTTTTCTTGGTTTGCACAATACACTGAACCACAAAATAACCACCTAGGCTAAATTCACATCAAGTCATACTAAGCTGAAATGTACTTGGCTCATTTGTAGCTTGTTGGGTTCAGTATATGTAATCTCTGCTTAGAGTATAAGGGGCCCATAGAGCCAAACTGAATGACACTTGTAAATATACGGATTGCAAATCTCCTTCAGTTAGGACAGCAGAGACATCTACTATAAGGAGGGTCAAGTGATGGAAAACAGCCCTGTGTCAATATGATACCAACTCTTTGTACATAGACTGGGGTGTCACGTGTACCCATGCAGAAATCATTGTTAAACCTTCTGGGGAAATAGGAACTTGACACGATGGTAGCATGGAAGCATCTATAGTTATATGTGGTCTAACATAACCCAAAGAATGCAAAGTAAAATTTCATTTTCCCAGAAGAAGATGAAGATCTTGCTTCAATATTATTGTCAGCCAAACCAAATGTACTTCTGGCTCCTCGAGATGGAGACAACTCTGTTCCAGGTCAGAGATGTGCAACTGAGTAATATAATAATTCCCCAACCTCAACTCCTTACAAAACAGCCATACACATCTATGTGCTCCTTTATTCAAGAGCTGACAAATACAGGTAGTCTTTGACTCATGACCACAATTGGGATTTGAATTTCTGTGACTAAGCAAGCCATCATGGCTATTAGATGAATCGTGTGGTTGTGAAGTGAATCCAGCTTCTCCCATTGTTGGAAGCTGACTGGAAAAGTCACAAATGGTGATCACATGATCCCAGAATGCTGCAACCATCATAAATACACAACCAGTGAATTTTGATCATGTAACCAGGAGACTGAGTTTTAGCCTGGCTGGATGACTTTGGACCAGTCACTCTCTCTCAGCCTAACCTACTTAACAGGGGTGTTGTGGGGAAAATAAGAGAAGAAAGGAATATTATGTGTTTGCCACCTTGAGATATTTATGAAATAAAAAAGGCAAGATAGTATTTAATAAATAAATCTCCACAAATTTCATTGTCACCAACTATTGTGCTTTCTTCATATTTTTCATGGTCCTTGTATTGTCTTCAAACCACTTCCAGAAAGCTTTGACCCACTATGGGATCAGCACAAGACCCAACTATTCTCAGGATATTGTTGGGGAACTAAGTTGGTTTACTTTTCACTTTGGTTTTGTTCAGTGCTTTTTTTCTAAAAAAAAAAAAAAAAAAAAGGTGCCAGAACTCACACACGTCATACAACCCGCCTTGCCTACCCTATAAGGTTCCATCCAAAAAAAGGTGCCAGAACTCTGTTCTGGGCGTTCTATGAGAAAAAAAGCCCTGGTTTTGTTTATTGGAAACTGCAACTAATTGATTTTGAATTTACTTTTCTGAATTGCACCATCTCCTACTTTGGCATGTAAATCCAGTTGAAGTTTTACAATAGTTGTGGGAGGTCTCTTTTTCTATTGAAGAATATTCTTGCATCACTATATCTCCCAGCTTCTACACAGCAATCACTCCCTGACAGGGCAAGCCAGTAGAATATAAACTGACAGGGCAAGCCAGTAGAATATAAACTGAGAGCAAATCTTTACTAGCATTGATGATGATACCTAGTTTGGGTAATGAAACATTTGCAAGAAAACAACCAAGTTCAGAGAGCACAAAGGATCCCTCATTTCAACCCTGAGCTGCAAATATTCTCCGTTATTGGTACATTAAACCATTCACCCTCCCTAATGAGACATGCATAGAAAGAAGTAAGACTAGCAACATTTATGTGGAAATGTTCTTCTTTAGAAAATACTGGAATCTGTAGCGGTGGAAGCAGAAGAGACAAACAATCTATTGTAGTTCACAATGTCATCATGCAAATGGGTTGCAACCAATTACATAAGATGTATCATTTACATGAAGATATCATGACACACGCAACATCTTCTTGTAAACATCTCTGAACAGAAAATCAAAGTTTCTTTACATGGAGGAAAGTGAAGCCATTCAAAGTGAAGTAATGTGGTGATGTTCAGTTCTATGCCACTAAGAATCAAGCATGCTTCTTTCTGCAGAAACTATTTGCCTGGATTTAAAGCCCTGGGTTGTGGAAACCATAAAAATGTTTTGTTTTTTATTTTTAATCCATCATGTGATCTTTCCTCATTTCCAGGCTGGCTCCATCACAGACCTAGGGAAATGGGAGCTGCCTTCCATCTGGTGTCCTTGGACCATAGAAGTATTCCAAACAGCCATTCCAATTTCTGCACTGCCCAACAAAACCTCAAAGCCTTGTAGAAAGTCAAAATAGATGCAAGAGTCAGATCCCTTGGCCAAGAAAAAGAAGGGAAGAACAATATGAAACAACAATCAGCTAAGCCACCATGTGACATCCCAAACAGGCCACAGGCTGATAAAATCTCTCCATAACTTCATTTCATGGTTATGTAACATGTTTTGAATCACAAGAAGTTTGGGCGGTATAGGAAGATTGCAGTAAATAAGGAATCGGTTTGATTGGTTTGGTTTAATATACAGGGGGACCATAGATATTTATTTGGACTTAGTAAAATATTGTTCATCACAAAGCATGTTGTTTAAAGTCAGTGAGCTGTGATTTCCCTCTCCACCCAAAACCCCCAGTTTTTTTTTAAAAAAAACATGGTTTTCCATATTCTACAAATCCAACTATTAAATGAAGACCTTTCATTGTAGCTTTTGATTATTTTTTTACACATTTTATACATGTATATACATTTTATACCTGTGACATTTTATCTCTGTACAAGCAGCAATTATTAAAGCAGGGGTGTTCAACCTTGGTAACTTTAAGACTTGAAATAAAGATGGTTTTAAAAAATATTTCTGGTTTTCAATTCTTTCCTCTATGGCAGGGGTAGGCAACCTTGGCTCTTTTATGACTCGTGGACTTCAACTCCCAGAATTCCTGAGCAAGCATGGCTCAGTTTGAAAACCTCTCCCTTTCCCCTCAGCGTGGTTGGCTCAGGAATTCTGGGAGTTGGTCCATGAGTCATAAAAGAGCCAAGGTTGCCTACCCCTGCTCTATGGCAATGGTTTGATGTTCTGTATAAACCATGGCTAACTAAGGTGGTTTACCCTTACTTATTTGCATCCTGCTATTATGAAACAAGAAGAACCTATATCATATAATGGATAAATGGAATCTTGTATATTTATCTTGATATGTCTCTACTTCTTCTGCTATCAAGAGGTATTTTGGCATGCTGGGCTTGTTTGAACAGTTTTACTTTGGGGATAAGGCAACTTTATCTACTGCTACCGTACATCACTTTGGCTATCCACAGACTACTTTCACATGCTGTCAGGCAGAGCCAGTGGTTGCCAGGATGATACCCTCTTGCCGCACTCATCAAAGACACAGCTTGCTTGTTATGAGTCAGTCCCTCTTGCTGTGCCACACATTCCTCTTCATGCCTGTTAGCCTTAACGACAGGTCACAGCAGGGAGAAGTGGTATGGCATGAAATGAAAGGGAGATCTCCCAAAGTATCTCCCAAAGAAAAGCTCTCTTCCACTCCTCCTCTGCCTCATGACCTTTCAACTGTGCTATTTATTTATTTATTTATTTGGACATGTTAAGTACTCTTTCAAAAGAGCACTAGAAACATGTTAAGAAGTAGCTTGAGAAGTCACAAAGAATATTTTCATGCCTGCAAACTATTCACTGGACAACCTAACAACTAGCTAAACCAATCCTTCAACACTCACTTAGCCCTGCCCTACCTCACAATAAAGGAGCATGATTGGTTAGCAGAGGATGCTTGGTGGGAGGAGAAACAAAGCCAGGTGAATCTATTAATCACTTACCTGAACTTGTCCTACTACACCAGGGGTAGTCAACCTTGGCTCTTTTATGACTCGTGGACTTCAACTCCCAGAATTCCTGAGCCAGCACAGCTAGCTCAGGAATTCTGGGAGTTGAAGTCCACGAGTCATAAAAGAGCCAAGGTTGACTACCCCTGTACTACACTAACACTAACACTGTAAGAGCAGCATTGTAGGAGGAGATTGGAATTCAGCAATGAGCAAACTTTTCTGCTGGTTTACAGACTGGAGAAAAGGACTTTAACACAACTTTCTGACTGTGGAAAGGAGAGAAATCGCCCTTTTATTTCTTGGTAGCTTAACATTTGGGGGGAAAGTATTTGAAAACATTTGATGATCTTGGAATGGGTGGACCTTACATTTTCAGCACATTTCCTCCCCGTGTTTTAGAGGATTACTATTGGTTTTTGAGATAAAAATAAGTGTACTGGGCCTTTCAGAGAATTAACATATTTTAAGAATTAAATGAGAGTAAAAGTGCTTTTGAAAATCACCTACGTGAGCAGAGTGTTTGTTTTCCTAACTGTGCTGTACTCTTTTGAGTTTCTTATGTTCCTTGTCCAGCAAACCCTTTTCAGCCATCATGGTCCAAAAAGGGGCCAAGGATACAAAAAGACTCCAAAGCTGTAGGTAGTCTATCCTGCTGTCCTCTCTGCCATCTTGTTTCAATGGATTTGCCCACTCTCTTCCTAAAGTTCTGCCTGGTGGAATTAAAGATATTTCCGCCTTGTGTAACATCAGGGTAGTTCAGCCAATGAATCTCCAAGAAGAACTGCAGAGCATAGTCCTCCCATTCTACAGTTTATAGATGTCATATAAAGGGTTCCTGCTTCTCTTCTAATGGATGAGGCCAGTTTGGCTGGGATGGGACAAGCAGCAGCTTGTCTGCAAGGGCAGAGATAGCAAAGCTCTTTCATGCAAAGTACGTAAGTGGTGCAGTGAAGCCTTGCAGCCAAGACCTAACTGAGTAGCAATGAACTCTCTTCCAAGTCTGGATTCTGTTTCACCAATATTGGTTTGTCTCTTAATTGGCAGGCAGGCCCGTAAATGGCAGGCTTTCTTTTCAGTTTCCTTTGCATTAGATTCCGACAGCCACAATTAGTGCAAACATTATCCCTTTCCCCTTGTTGGTAATTCCTTTAATCAGTAAATAAGATGTTTTGCAACTGTCTTAGCCACAATCGCTAAGCAAATAAGAACTTAAGCTACATAGTTATTATGGAGTTTCCAGGCTGCTGGCTTGCTGGAGTGCGTTTAATGGGAAAAGATCCACTTCAGCAAGATGCTGCTAATCTATTGCTCATCCTTGATCACAACTCCAGAATGGCCTCGCCTGGATCCAGAAGCTAAGCAGCCTTGACCTGGATGAAAGTTGTTGGATGGAAGACCAGGACTGGAGGCCAAACTGGGAAGTTGAAAAAAACATTTCAGAAGAAGGCAAAGGCAGACCACTGCTATCCAGTTGCTGAATAACAACATGAGCAAAGTCACGAAATCCCCATCAGTCAGGTTCAGTGATGGAGTTAGTGGAGATTCACTGTTTTAATTAAAGAAATGAATTTGTTCAGTTTTCACTTCTGAACTTTTTGTCCAAAACTGAAAAAATACAAACTTGGATTTTAGGTTTTGATGATTAGAATGATTTTGTAATTATAGTAATGACTTGAAATATTGTGAAATGTGAAGCTAAAGCTTGATGCTGTGTTATTTTTGTAATCTATTGCACCCAAGAAAGTCAAAAGGCATTACTCTTTACATTTTTTTCTTTCCTTTTTTATTCTTCCTTTGTTGCTTCTATATTTTTATTTTACGATGAAATTTAATAAAAGCTTTATTTAAAAAAGAGTCAAGTTCAGCTTAAAAGCATCTTGACCTCTATATACATATACATATACACATATACATATATACACACACATACACACACACACACACACACACACACACACATATTCTGGTACTATTCTCCATGAATAAGAAGTATTTCATCAAAAGCCAAGAACTGGTATACCCAACTAGTATGTAAAATATTTACATACTAGTTGGGTACCAGTTCTTGGCATTGGATGAAATACTTCTTATTCATGGAGAATAGTACCAGAATAATGTTCATAAGATACCGTTAAAAAAAAAATAGTTCATTCCAATAGCTGGTTCCCATCGGTGCTGCCCTGGAGAGGGAGAAAGAGAGGGAGAGGGAGAGGGAGAGGGAGAAGAGAAGGAGAGGGAGAAGAGAAGGAGAGGGAGAGGGAGAAGGAGAGGGAGAGGGAGAAGGAGAGGGAGAAGGGCAAGGAAGGAAGCCTGACAATATTTATTCAGTCATAAGGCACAGTCCCTCTTGTAAGCTGATTCCAAACAATTGAGTAAAGGGGTAGGGTGACATTTAATTAGATATTAGCAGAATCTCAGAGGTTAAGTGGGATTAGAAAATAAATCCTAGTAAATCTTCATCCTTTTCATGGGATTGACTTGTTTCAGAAATGGGGATGAGAAAGTAGGAAACTTCCTCAGGGATATGTTTGCTTCTGATGGGACGAAGGAAAAGTTTAGATATTTTTTTTCTGCTCAGGTCCATGAAAGTCCAGTTTTGGTGACATTCAGGCAAGGTACAGGTAAAGTCTCTTTCAGGCTGAGCAAAATTCCTTATAACTTGGACATGATTTTTTCTCAGTAGAAAAGGCCGTCTTGCTTTTGGGATTTTTTTTGTTTTTGTTTGTTTTTTGACTTCTTAAACTCCCATCAAATACTAATCAATCCTGAACCTGCTTAGCTTTTAAGTTAGCCAGGCAAGTCACTGCTGAGGCCACGGAAGGATAGATCTTATATTAACAGCTCAGGCATATAATAATAATAATAATGATAAAGTTGGAAGGGACCTTGGAGGTCATCAAGTCCAACCCCCTGCTCAGGCAGGAAACCCTATACCATTTCGGACAAATGGCTGTCCAGTCTCTTCTTAAAAACTTCCAGTGTTGGCGCATTTACCGCTTCTGGAGGCAGGTTGTTCCACTGGTTAATTGTTCTAACTGTCAGGAAGTTTCTCCTTAGTTCTAGGTTGCTTCTCTCTTTGGTTAGTTTCCACCCATTGCTTCTTATCCTGCCTTCAGGCGCTTTGGAAAACAGCCTGACTCCCTCTTCTTTGTGGCAGCCCCTAAGATATTGGAACACTGCTATCATGTCCCCCCTCGTCCTTCTCTTCGTTAAACTAGACATACCCAATTCCAGCAATCGTTCCTTATATGTTTTAGCCTCCAGTCCCCTAATCATCTTTGTTGCTCTTCTCTGTACTCTTTCTAGAGTCTCAACATCTTTTTTACATCGTGGTGACCAAAACTGGATGCAGTATTCCAAGTGTGGCCTTACTAAGGCATTGTAAAGTGGTATTAATACTTCACGTGATCTTGATTCTATCCCTCTGTTAATACAGCCCAGCACTGTGCTGGCTTTTTTGGCAGCTGCAGCACACTGCTGGCTCATATTTAAATGATTGTCCACTAGGACTCCGAGGTCCCTCTCACAGTTACTACTATATTACATATAGCCATTTCAGTATTTTATAGTATTGCATCAAAATCTGCCTTCACAAATGTTTCCTGAATCTATTAGGCTTCTGCTGTTCTACTTTATTCTGAGAATGTTGAAGCTTTTCTTCTGCATTGCTATTGATGGTGTTTTGAATATATTTGGTTGGTTGAGGTTCCAGGAAGAATCATTGTTTTCATCACTATGTCTTTCTATCTGTTGGAATCCACTGAGTCTGCTCATCTTCCCAAGCCCAGAGAGAGATTCCCTCCCAAAATCCTGCTCTGAGACTTGATAGGAGGCTTCCTTTGTACCACTGCTTATTGTGCAATGAAGGACAAGACATTCATGTATCCCCCCCCCTTGCTGGTTCATCACAAATTCCACAAATGAGAGTTTCACTGCAGATCCTTTCTTTTCCGAAATAAATGTCAGAAGCATTTTTTTCCCCACCAAACTGAAAGACAACTGGTAGGACAAAATGTAGGAGATATTTTTCTGCACTAGCTGTCTAGATCTAGCTGACTATTATTTGACACTGAAAAATAGTTGTAAAGCTGGGGTTCCTGGATTCTGTGCTTTCAGAAATAAAACTTTACCTCTCTAACAACTAACTCTGAGTTGTCTTCCATATGGTAGTCAATCAATCAATCAATTTATTATTACGGCCAAAGGCCAACACATAAATTAAACATTCAAATAAAACAAAACTAAACATAGCAATATATTACAATTAATGATGTAATCCAGGGCTTTTCAACCAGAGGTACGGGTACCACCTGTGGTACATTGGCACCTGGCAGGTGGTACGTGACCATCCTAGAAAAGTGGTAACGGGGGAGGGGAATGAGCTGAACTGATGGCAGCACCGCACAAGCCTGAGTGAGAGATGGCTGGAGCTGCAGGGCTGTCAGGGCTCAGCGGAAGCGCCAGGATCAGTGCCAGGCTCCAGCTGGAACTCAGCGTTGATCCTGGCGCCGATCAGCTGGAATGTTGCAGCATCTCCAGGGTTTACATTCAGATGCTTGGCAACTGATTCATATTTATGACGGTCACAGTGTCCCAGGGTCATATGAAGTGACCAAAACCTGCTGCAACCACCCAGCAGATGGGGGGGATAAAAACCAAACCCCCCCACCCCACCCCCACTGCCAATCCTCAACAGAAATGCTCACAATGAAAACCTCGGACAGGAGGAAGAGCACCGCCGGGTGGGCAGGCAGGTGTCTTGCTCGGCACTTTTTTCAGTGCCATTGTAACCTCGAACAGTTACTAAGCAAACTATTGTAAGTCGAGGACTACCTGTACTTCTTCACTTTTTTCCTTTTTTTTTTTTTTTTGATCATCAAGTTTTTGACACCTTGCTAGGCGACTGGTGCTACTCGGATATTGCCATATCCTAAAAGTGGTACAATGAGTGAAAAGGTTGAAAAGCCCTGATGTAATCAAATGGGTGACCAAGGTCTGCCTAGTTTTACAGACAGTATAACAAAAAGTAGCTATGTTCAGAAAAACTGAATCATACTGACCTGACAATAAAAATACATTAAATATAATCTAATGTTGGATAAAAACACGTAATAAAATTAATTATAAAAGATTATTAAAAAGATCTAAAATGTTTATGTATGTTTCTGGCGAATCCCCAATGCTGCTGCACAGAATCTAGCCACCTGCGCCGTGATCACTGCCTGCTCATCCTTAAGCAGCCACTGGAGATAAATACTTTCCGAATGACCAAGATTCCTATCAATTATGGGGAGGGTATTTTTTTTCCAAATAGGTCTATAGAAGGAACATCGAAGGAGTATGTGTCCAATAGTCTCCACCTCTCCTGAACCACAGGGGCAGAGTCTTTCAGCCAAAGGTGTCTTTTTATACTTGCCGTACAGGACGGCCGATGGAAATGCATGGCACTGTGCAAGCGAGAATGCTTTCCGGTGGTTTACTGACTCCAACTGACTAAGATACCTGGCAGGTGTAACCATGTATCTACATATGGTAGTCACATACTTTGAAGGCCTTAGGTGCATGGAGACCTCTATAGTTTATTGGACCTCATAGACATAGGCAACACGATGACCTCAAGGTGTGTCACCTTACAATTCCATCTTTACTACTCACTATTGTTGCTGATGTGATTGGGGAATATCTAGGGGATACTAAATTATATAGCCTGGCTCCTGAAATGAGCATTTATAAATGGAAGTTGCTGTTCTTAATACATGAAAATATTTAAAAAAAAATTCCTCTAGGAAGGAAACAAAAAGACTGGAATTCATATCTTCCAGATGCCAATATCCACATATGGGATTCATACCAAGCAAGCAATTAGGCATAAATCAATACTCTAATCAAAGAATTCCCAAGGACGAAACCAATGGTGGGATTCAAATATGTGAACAACCAGTTCCACTTCCGGAAGTCCGTTCTGGGCCTGGGCAACAAAAAATTAGCTACTGGTTATGCCGAACTGGTGTGAACTGGCTGAATCCCACCACTGGATGAAACCATATCCCTCCAAAACTAGCAGGGGAAGCTACTATCTATAAACAGGCAGCAAACTCCATCTCACTTGCACTGATGATATTACCTAGCTTGGTAATGAAATGTTCAAGCAAATAATCAAGCTCAGAGAGCACCAAGAACTCCACAGTTCAATCCTGAGCTACAAATATTCTCTTCCATTGGAATTCCATAGAAATTTACAAACCATGAACAGACTACGTTTAGAGAAAGCATGCCCATCCTGATTGCCTTCTCCCTACAAAAGTCTGATAAGTTAACAAGGAAGTTTAAGATTTTTTCAAAATACAGTTGAAATATAACGATTCCTATGTCAGAAGTCTTCATCTCCAAGAGTTTTCCAGGACTTTAACATTTATATTAGGGCATATCACCATCAACCTCCATTTCTCAGCTCTCAGTGGCCTGAACAGTATAATGATCTGAGTTGTTCTGAATGTTGTTTTTCTCTGCCTTTGGCCATGTTACTTAGGGCCAATTTTGTGTGCGTTCTTCTACTGGAAGACATTTCAGTTAATATTAATATCAAGCTTTTTTGGTGTCATCAAATCAACCCTTTAAGAGAGAGCTGAGAGAAGCAGGGAGTGGGTTGGAAGAAGTAGGAAAACAAGAGAAAAACAATAACTTTGAACCATAGTTATTTGATTCAGGAGAAAATATCTTCTCAGAATTTCAACAGAAGTATCTTTGAGCACACAGAGACACACGCGCACACAGAACCATGCTCAAGTTTCCCTTCTTGCCATTTTTCATTTCAATTGCAGGCATCTCTGCAAACATGGCTCAAATCTGCAAACAGAGAGAAACTTACAACCCAACTGTCTTGTGTGATTTTGATGTACAGGATGTCAGAACCGTTATAAATCCCTTTATTTCAGAGCGCTATCTTTTGTGCTGGAAGGCATGCTTGCTATTCATACATCTACGGCTCAGCTGTTCCAGTTTTTAGTTCTGCATAAATGGCCAGTCATTATGTCCAGAGGGTTGTGCCTGTAGCTTTGTGTTTGCAGCCTTGAGGCACATGTCTTGATTGCTTAGAGAACTTAGACTAAATGACCAAATAACATGAGATTTTCCACAGCAACGAAGCTATTATGGGACAGAGTTTCTCTATAACACAGCATCCTTCAGAATCTAATCATTATAACTAAGGGTCTAAAGCAGGCTCCTGGGGGAATAACAAAATCTCTTTGAGACTGAAAGAAGCTACATAAATAAAGTAACTATCAAGCTGAGATAGGTTTTCAGATGTATGAATCAGATACCTTGTGCTTTCCAGAATTCCATTGGCAGGAAATAAAATAGAAATACTAAAACATGCTTTGCTGGATAATACCAAATCTGTCTCTTCAGTGAGTAGAATAGCAGATCCTTCTAAAGAAGGAAAAGTATTGAGGCAATTTTAGGTATTTAGTGTGGCATAATTATTGAAATTTGTGGTGATTGGTCATTGGCAAGCTATATATATAACAGTTTGCTTGCCTTATCTCTACCCAGATAAAACACAAACCACCCAAAATACTACTTGTTGACTTTTACAGCACTAACCATCAATGCGCTCACTCACTTGCAAAATCAGCCCACCAGTCAATCAAATAGAAATCCCTACAATTTGGCTAATAGGCTAAGTATGAAATTCTAGTAAAGAATGGAGCAAGCATTAGTAAACATTGAGTACTAGCCTTTGAGTGCTTGAGTATGTGTGTATTGCCCAGAGGTCTGCATGGCTATGTTGGATCTCTGGGGTTTTGGAGCCCACTGACCTAGGTATATTAAAAAGAAAGCATGACAATTTCAAATAATGAAGTGTAAAAAACTATGGATGAGGACACCAATGCGTATAGTGTTTGTTGAAAAACGTAGGATTCATCCAGAGCCACTTCAACTTCATCATTTTACCAATTGTCCTTTTTCATTTTTGCCACCAGCATAACTTCATACATTCCTGTTGAAATATTCTTTCCACTCTCTCTAAGCATCTGCCACATTGTCTTTCTAATTTATCTTTGAGATAAATCTACTTTTCACACAAGTCTTGTACTTCCTCTTCTAAGTAGCTTTCACATGATCCTCATTCAGAGGTCAGGTAGCCTTCCTCTTTTTAATATTTTCACTGATATGTATCTACTTTTTATTTCATTTCATGCATAAATAATCTTTGCCATTTAATCCTGTTACATTCCAAGTTGAAATTTTCATACAACATAGTCATTATCTGATGGGGATATAGATATTTACCTCTGCTATCTGGTTTAGTCAATTGAGGCTTCCACAATATACTTATTAATAAGATAAGGTGTGCATTAGTTCACCAGCCTTAGTTGCACCAATGACACCTGCAGCATTCCTTGGTGATGGTAAGGACATTGCCTTTGTGCTTTGGCATATTTCTTGCCATATCTAGATTAAAGTCCTTTAATGCATGCAAAGTCTAATGGTGGTTTGCAATTATCCAATTAAAACATACAATCAATTAAAATGCCTGTGATAAGCAATAATAGGAAAAATTAAAAAATATAATTAAAATACAGGACAAAAGTGAGTACTGTAGTACTGCAGGTTAACACTGCCCAGAGCCTGGAGTTCGATCCTCATGGGGCTTGAGGTTCACTCAACCTTCCATCCTTCCAAGGTCAGTAAAATGAGGACCTAGATTGTTGGGGACAATATGCTCACACTGTAAACCACACATAGTGTGTTATAAAGCATTATGAGTGGCATATAGATCTAAGTGCCATTGTGGTTGCTATTATATCCACCAGCCCACCAGAATGGGATGGCAGAGCATGTTACAGGTCTTGTCGATTACAGACTGTCATCTGGTAGCATCACAAAAAAGGCCTTCTCAGTGCTAGCCCCTTCTTTATAGAATATCATTCCCACAGAGTTAATGAGCCGTGCTGGCACAGTGGTTAGAATGCAGTACTGCAGGCTACTTCTGTTGATTGTCGGCTGCTTGCAGTTTGGCAGTTCGAGTCTCACCAGCTCAAGGTTGACTCAGCCTTCCATCCTTCCGAGGTCGGTAAAATGAGGACCCAGATTGTTGAGGGCAATGTGCTGACTCTGCAAACTGCTTAGAGAGGGCTGTAAAGCACTGTGAAGCAGTATATAAGTCTAAGCACTATTGCTATTGCTATAGTTAAACCCCACCCTATTGCTCTTCTGAAAGTTCTAAAAACATGGTTTTGTCAGCAGGCCTGGGAACCACAAATGGAAACAAGTGACTGATTTTATTGTGTTGCTTCTGCCATGGGGAGTGGGGTGAGATGGGTTTAACAGTTTTCTATTATAGGGTGGATTTTTAAAATTTTGTAAGCCACCTGGTATCACCTACTGTATGTGTGAGTTGAGCAGTTACATAAATAAATAAATAAATAAAATACTGATTCAAAGGAATAGGAAATTTAGCATTTTAAAACTTAACATGAAGAAGGTATTGCATATCAGAATTGTTGAAACTCAACATTTGTCAAATAATTAATTATCTGTAAGCACAAGAAAAAGGAGTAGTATGATATTATTTATAACTGGAATTCAATGAGGATTGAAATATACACAGAATTAAAAAGCAGATTTCAAAGGTCTAATTGAAAACCTAGGCTTTAAATGAAGAGATTCTGGAATTGGGTTAAACAAGCACACTTTATTTTTGAATGATAATCATATTTTCAGTCAGTTTGTGCAATTAGCTTTTCCTGGATCCTTTTACAAAAGCTACTATTAAAAGAGTCATTTTTTAACGAAAACAATGATTTTATTATTGTGAATGTTCAAAATTGGGTAATGCATAAACCTGATTATTACTAAGGATACCCCTTTTATTTTAAACATTATAGTATGCTGGTGTCTATTGTGATTCTAAGTCATCCAGCTCATGGTTTTCCCAAAGATGTTTTTTCAAGAGGCAACTGGGCTTTCTTTGTTTTTCCTTGAAGACATTTCACTTCTCATCAAAGAAGCTTCTTCAGTTCAAACTAGATAAAAAGAGTTATGGGTTTGACTTTGTTAAAAATGAATCGGAAATCTTATTGTGTGGTAGTGATGAACATATTATTGCTAAGGTTTATAAAACATTATTGAAACTGGAATTTAGAAAGTGAACATGTAAAACATTGTATGATTCAGTGGGCAAGGAACTTTGAGTATAATGTGAAGCGGTGAACGCACCAACACTGGAAGTTTTTAAGAAGAAACTGGACATCCATTTGTCCGAAATGGTATAGGGTTTCCTGCCTGAGCAGGGGGTTGGACTAGATGACCTCCAAGGTCCCTTCCAACTTTATCATTATTATTATTATTATTATTATTATTATTATTATTATTATTATTATTATTATTATTATTATTTGAACAATGGGAGACTATATGGATGAAAGGTTTAAAATTTACACTAAATTATAATTTAAAAGAAAATTTTTAGAAGATGATATATCACTGGTATTTAACACCAAATAAATTATCTAGAATATATAAAGGTATTTCAAATGAATATATAAAGGTATTTCAAATGTAAAGAAGGGACTTTTTATCATTTACAGTATAGTGGACATGTGATAAAGCAAAGAAACATTGGAGTAGGATTTATATCTTAATACAGCAAATTCTTAAAACGAAGATAAAGATGAAACCAGAAACTTTTCTTTGGGGCTTAATGGAAAAAGACTTGGAAAAACATTTGGAACTTTAATGTTATATATCTTGACGGCAGCAAGACTACTTTATGCACAAAAATGTAAAGATATTTTTATTCCCACTATGGACGAATGTCTACAGAAGCTGATGGAGTTAGCAGAGATGGCTAAATTGACTGTTTTGATTAAAGAAATGTGTAAGTATTTTTGTTTCTACTTGGAGACCACTTCTGGGCTTCGTGCTTGAGATGGAAAAAAAAGAAACTTTGATTTTGGGTTTTACTGATTAGATTGATTTGTTGTTATAGAAATGGCTAGTTTATACTATTGTGGAAAAGTAAAAAGTTGAGGTTTGATGTTAATGCTTCATTCTACTGCAACAGAGGGAGTCGTAAGTCAATGCCATTTCTTTTCTTTTTCCCTTCTCCCCCTCACTTTTCTTTCCCTTTTTCCTCCCCACTGTGTTCTATTATTTGCTTTTGTATTTTTGAATTTTATTCTATAATCTAATAAAATGTTATAAACTTAAGAAAACCTTTTCCAAGAAACTGATATCTTTCTGCATATCAGGACTCATAGAGAACTAATGTAGTATAGAAATTAAAGTCCTATCCTTGGTCCAAGGAGACCCCAGTTTAAATTTTCTACTCAGCTGGAGATTTTGCCTAGATTTTGAGCCAATCACTCTGTCTCAGTGGCCATGAACCTTAAAGAAACAGGACCTAACAAAAAATTTATTAGCTGCAAATTAAGGTACTAGGAAGAAAGAGTAGTATCTTTAACTGCCTTTCCCCTGTCCAAACAGGGTTATTGTAGCTGCTCTGAAGAACTTAATGAGGCTGGTATGCTTCTTTACACTGTTTCTTCCACAATTGTCTTTATGTTCAATTATGTTGAATTTTTATTTATACAAGTTGGCATTCTACTGAATCCCCTGGAACATTTTTAGGAGAGCTTGAAAGTGTGTGTGTGTTTGTGTGTGTGTTTGTGCATGCACTCATGTGTATCACACAGAATAGGACATCCTCCATAGCCACTCTCACTATTGTGTAAGAATCCAAATTACAAAAATGTGGCTTTTGAAGTTTACCATGCTTTGGGGGGGGGAGACACATCCTGGTTTATTTATAAACAAAATGGACAAGCTGTCTGGCACATTAGTACAGCATGTGCACAGGATAATGTGGTTTGATTTAAATTTATCAGCCAATCTTGTGTTTATCAAAGTTATGTCAGGAATATATACCATGGTATAGGGAGGGAGGGAGGAAGGAAGGAAGGAAGGAAGGAAGGAAGGAAGGAAGGAAGGAAGGAAGGAAGGAAGGAAGGAAGGAAGGAAGGAAGGAAGGAAGGAAGGAAGGAAGGAAGGAAGATAAATAAACCTCTCCAGAATCCTATGAAGAGA
This sequence comes from Protobothrops mucrosquamatus, assembly GCF_001527695.2. NCBI lineage: Eukaryota > Metazoa > Chordata > Lepidosauria > Squamata > Viperidae > Protobothrops > Protobothrops mucrosquamatus. Next base: position 35,082 of record NW_015388430.1, read on the forward strand.
CAACAGCCATTGATTAGTAGTATCAGCAACTGTTCAAGGTCTGCAAAGGTCTTGTCCAACCCCTTTATAATCCAGCAATGGCAAACTTAGACCTCCTTCTGCAAATGGATCCAAATATTGATGTGCTCCTACTATTTGAATCTTTTTTCCTAATCATTCACCCAGAAGATACTTACTTGTAGATTAAGGTTATTCTTCCATGTTCTTCATTCTGGGGCAATACAGAACAAATCATGACATCCTTCTGTTGGCACTTCTGAGATACTTACATGTTCTGTTCCCACAATACAAGCAATCAAGTCCTCAGCTGTTCCTGTCAGATCAAATTAGTAGATTTGGTAGCATAATCATATTATCTGGGTCAGAAATCACCATTCTGAAAACACAGGGTTGTTGCCCATTTTCTCCAGGAAGTGCCTAGTTAGTATCTTATGAGTTCCTGCACCAGAAGATTACTAGCAAGGTTTTGTGACATCATAAGCCCCTCCACAGTCAAGCAGACAGCAATGGTTGTAGCCCACCTATTACCATGGTACTATCTTTGCTTTTTTTTTTTTTTTCTTTTTCTCCAATCTCTTTCAATTTGCAGGTCTTTATATTTTGTTATTTTTCTCCAGTTTTTTTTTCCTTTTATTGTTTTTCCAGTATTGCACTGTTCACTATCCAGACATTTTTGTCTTCCTTATCAACAATGTTTAAGTCTGAGGTGATATGTGGTAGGGTGCCAGTCTGTTTGAATTCTAAAGTTCAAGAGCATCTTAGCATCTTCATTTTCTATTGTGTGGCCTATTTTGTGATCTCATCACTTGTTGCTTGCAAGCAAACAGTAGTTGTAGCAGATATTCCAATGCACCATTGTTGCCAGTCATGCCGTTGCTTGAAGTCAGTTTGTGTGATCTTCTTGCAGCAGCTTCTTGTTGATGATAGAATTATTACTATTATTATTTTTCCTGAGTGAAATGGATAACTGTGTTAAAAGGAAAAAGAACACTGACCACCCTGACATTTTGTGCAAAACTCCCAGAAGTACAATATCTTAATTAGTGAGGTATTTCTTTTTCCTCTATGAAGCCGAAGTCTCTAAGGTTTCTTAAGCACTGAACCAGGCATTGTTGTGATACCATCTGTATCATAAAAACAGCCATATGTATTACTCAGGCATTGAAAGGAATCTGTTGAATGCTGGCATCTGTATTAAGCATTACTTCAATCCCACTAGACAATGTTGCTGGCTTCACTTGGATCCATATTGTAATAGGTGAAAAAAATGCTTGTTTCTTCTCCCAGAGGGCAATTACTCCAATGATTCATTAATAAAAGGAATGCTTACATATTCTGCTTAGCTAATTTAAAATGTTGTGCTTTAGCATGATCAAAGGTTCTCGGCACAAAGGAAAAAATAACATTTTGAGGGACAGAGATAATATTAAACGTTTTCATCATTCTCATTGTTTCATAAGAATTTGCCGTAATCACATCTTCTGCCTAAAATAACAGTCCATTAAAAATTCATGTTTACTAGTACAAATTTATATAGGTTAAAAAGTAAATCTCAGTAAAATCACTGGAGCTTTTAGTAAATTTGCTAGCCGGGAATGATAGACTTTGTAGTCAAATGTATCTAGAGGTACTCAAGTTAGAGAAAGTGAATGTTAAATTTCGCTCGTTTGTAAATATGCATTAAAAATTGTATTTTTCAGCCATATGCTGTGATTAGATACCCAAAGAAACATGGGACAGATAATATAACACCATTTACAGCAATATTTCTAAATGTTTTACCCTCACAGCTCTCTTCTGTGTAATCCTAATGTAATCCTGTGTAATCCTATACACCTCCCCTAAAAAATCCAAACACCAAAATGAACAATGAAAACAATGCGATAAAACTTCAGGAAAGATGGATTTTGTAACAATGTACAACGGAAAGGTTCTTCATATCTCTTTTGGTCTGTCTGCAACACCCCAAGGGAGGTACACCTCAAAGTTTGGAAAACCTTGATTTAGAGGCATTAACTCAAAATTGTTTGTGTCATGTTGAAACTGTTGGAAGCAGCAAAATAAGTCTTCATTCTGTGTTGAACTGATTTGGGATGATGATGATTTTACTATCGACAAGCTATGAAAATATTAAGGCTCCATTTTGTTAACTGTGTTTTAATAAAGAATGTCAGATTTAACAATGGAAGTCAGTTGCTAATCAATGGTGATAGACTTGGGAGAGTCTATTGTGTCATTGCATTGATTCCTCTGTCAGCAATACTGAATGAGTCAGGGCAAGGCTACCAAGTCTGGATAATGTGCATTGCGATACCTGGAGACAGCAGAAAACAAGAGAAAGAATTGGGGGGAAATCACAAAATACAAAGACCTGCAAATAAAAGTAGAACTAGGATGGCAAAAGAAAGCAAAGATGATAGCAATTTGCATGACTGCCCTACTGTAGGAAGAAAGAGTTTCTGGTTGATAGTGACACTGCTGCCAGGGTTTTACTATGGGACGCTGCCGTGTATCAGCAAAGAAAGAAAGTCTCTTTTGCCATTTTCAATTGCCATCTATAGGTATCTATAGGTATAGGTATATATAAATAGGTATTTATATCAGCATTTTAGAAACAGCAATTAGTAATTACAAGCAGATACATCAAAATGGTTTTAGAAATGGCTCAAAGTCCATTTTAGGGCAAAATCTACAAGGACCAACAAAGACAAATTTAATAAATTTGCTGGTCAGAGTCAAGCAGATGTTTAGACTAGATTTGGCATTTTTGTCTACCTTTTGGTCCTTCCCAAGGATCCAATATAGACAAGTGTTGTTGTTTAATATTAAAGGTATCACAGGATGTAAGCTGTTCCATGTAAAGCTGCCTTCTGCAATTGACTTGTGTTGTTTTGTCAAAGCCGATGGTGTTTATGTGATGCCTCAAATGTTTTGGAATTGCGCTTATTACTGTTGCTACCATATTTGCTTTCTTTGGGCACCCTAGGTCTACTTTTACCTGCAGGCCTTTGTGTTTTTTTATTTTCTCCAGTTCTTTCTCTTCTCTTCTGCTCTCTCCTGGTATCACAAGTGCATTATCCAGACTTGGTAGCCTTAGCCTGGCTTGTTCAGTATTGCTGACAAGAGGAATCAATGCAACAACAAACAATAGACTCTCCCAAGTCTATCGCCATTGATTAGCAACTGTCTTCCATTGTGTCATTGATCTTTGCACAACACTTCTGATGTTTCTACTGACTCCTGTTATTTCTAGGCACTTGATTATCTAGTCCTTTTATTATAATTATGGTTTTTATTATTATTGATCGATGCATTCAAGTAATGAACTTCTGCAGACTGGAATTGCATCCTGCACTAGATTGTATAGCACTTTTTTAGTCTTGAGCATTATGCCAACTCTACTACTGTAGTTTATGATACCTGTTCTTATTAACTGAATTTATATACGCAGGTATTTTACAATATTTCTAAACTTCCCAAATCAATTGCCCTGATGATATGCAACAACCAAGCAAGGAGTACAAGAAAAATCAAGTATCAATAACAATAGCAACAGTGACCCCATTCAGGGCCAAAACCATCTTGGAAATCTTCAGAGATTTCTGAAATGCAATAAAGGACTGTGCCAAGCACATCTCTGGTGGAGGTTTATTCTAAAAGATAAAACACTATCAGCCAAATGTTTGCCATATTAGCCAAATTCCATGTACCTCTTGAGGGAGTAGGATCTTCAGCAGGCCTTCCTTCAATGGTAGTAGTTTGTGATCTATTCACATAGCCATAAATGTATAAGCAGAACCTTTAATAGGGCCCAGAAACCTTATTAGCAATCAGTGCAGCCGTCTTAAAATTGGTGTTATTGTGAAATAGCAGGTTTGGTCCATTAGCAGCCTGGCTGCCCCATTCTGTCCCAGTTATAGCTTTAAATGTGTCCAAAGACAGCCCCACATATAGTGCATTACAGTAGTCCATCCAAATGGGGTTCAGGCATTACAGTAACTATCATTACTAGCCTATACTAGCCTGCACTATTTTGAGAGCTTGGGGGGGTTAAGAGCCTTATGCAATATAGTATTTCAGAAACAAAGGAAAAACGGTGGCTTAAAGTATGCAGGGGTGCAAACATTACACTGGCTGCAACTCCTTAAACTCGCTGTCTTTTCCAGGGATTGCATTGCAACTGCAGGAGAGCAGCCATGCAGTCTCAGGAAGATATAGATATGTTTGTAGGGTTTGCTGTTGTAGGGATTTGTTGAACTTTACTTTTATAGGGTTTGTTGTTCCATCCTCATTAGAAAAAAAAATAATCAGTTTTCCCCAGTAAATAATATTCAATGTTTCTGCTCAGAATATTTCTATGAATTGCTTGGATTGTGGTACACAATGGTACACTGAATAGAAAATCTTCACCGAAGAGTGGTTGCAGTTTTATCATTTCTATTTATTTGCTCACACACACACACACACACACACACACACACCTTCCCCAGATAAACAATGCATCTGCACTCATTCCAAATACTATCAAATATGCAATGACTGCTTGTTCAACAGACATTTCCAAACAGATATAACTCTCTAGTGACCAAAAAAGGGGAAGAATTTTATTTTATTTGTAAAAAGTTTTTAAATATTTAGCATAAAACAAGACTGTACATCATCTAGCAGTGTATGCAGTTTAGCCAATATTTTATTTATTTATTTCATTTTTTTATAATTTTTTTTTTGTGGGATGGGGAAAACTTTTAAAATCTGAATCCCATTTATAAAAAAAAGTATTAAAATGTTCACCATTATTTACAAATCCCTTTAAATTACACATAAATAAATATATACATTCAAGACACTGTTTTCCCTTATACACATAAAACTTCCCTGGAGACATACATATATATATTTATATTTATATTTTTGGCCTATGTAGGCAAACAAAAAAAAATTAAAAGTTACGTGCCTATTTTCAAGTTTTTTTCCTTTTTTAATTAAAAAAAATGACCTGATGATGCACATAAAGCTGCGGTATCTCTTTTTCATATTTTTAAAGTGGATGAAAAATTAAAGGTTTTAATATTAGCTCCAAGTAACTCTTCCTTGAATAAAAAAGATCTGCTACAGAACGTTTCAGTCTTGCAACTCTATTTTTGTAAAACCTGCAACCTCATTATATTAAAATATGCTTTAGCAACATTTCTTAAATTATGTCTAGAAATTAAAACTTTTTTTTAAAAAAAGGCAAACATATTCAAAACTATCACATTATTTCACTTTATTCCTATCCTGATTTTCTCTAAAATTAAATCAGAAAATCTCAGTATTTTGTCAAAAACTCAGAAAAAAACGGGGACTAATACTGCATTATGTTCTACTTGCTGGTTTCCAATGAAGTAATAGGAACCCAGTAAAACCTCCATATCACAGCATGGATGCACATTTAAAATTGGAATTTCTTGAGTGACTTTTTCAGAAGATACCAATGCTGCAGACGCAAAACAACACAATACAAGGGTATGCTGCCACAAGATTAATGTCATAAGATTTCAGCAGCTGAGAACACTGAAATCCACCCCGATTTAGTGACCAGATATGGTTTCTGCTTTTTGGGGTGTGGTGGAGGGTTCCTCATGCATAATCTAGATATCTGTGAATGTCTGAGCATCAACTGAGGCAATTAGCTTAGAATATGATCGAGTCTTTGCCTGAATCTCACAGCACGTTCAAAACTTTTTAATTATATCTCTTAATTAGTTTGCCAAAACTTTACTTACAAACTACTACATAATCATGCTAGTCCTGTTCTACAAGATATGGGCATGAACTCACTTACGCAGCCTAACTGACGAGGTTTAACCATAATTTTAAAATGAACTTGGTCCAGCCAATGTACTTTCTTCTCCCTTCTACATCTCTGTCTCTTTAACACATATAGAAATCTGGTCCTTTGGCAGTGGCAATGAATACAGAAACATCTGCTTCCTGTTTAATTATAGCTTATTGATGCATCTGAGGAGGTTGCAAAATCTTGGCTAATTAGAAACAAGGAGCATCAAATTGCAGCTTATTGTATTTCAGTAAACCACAGCTTGCCATTTTCAGATGTAACAATAAACCTTGGATTTTGTTTGAACAGAAAGAAGATGCAATCGCTTCTTTTTCCCACGGAGGGAGAGAACGTGAGCATGTGACTTAAGTACATTTGTTCGCAACCTGCTGAAACTGGTTTATTGCTGAATTTCATTGAGATTCCACCACACAACGTATATTGGAGGAAAAGCATTGCCTGCAAAAGTGTCTAGGTACAGCATGTAACAAATTTCCATATGAGGGGGAAAAAAGGAGATAGCACCACCTTTTACAATTTAATTTTTTTAAAAAATAAAAAATAAAAATAAAAATAAAAAGATAAATCCATGTTTACCTTCAGGTACATGGTCCCAAATGAATGGATAACAGCAGCTTTAAAGAGGAAAAAAAGAGACAACACACGTGTCCAGAAAAGGATGTGGTTGAAAATTTAAAAAAAAAAGAAAAAGGAAAAAAGATGCCCCAAAGCAAGTTCTAAGAGATATCTACATGCCTTCTAGGCAAGAAGATCTTAAGTCTGTGTGCAGTAACAGTTTTTAAATCTGTCTTCACTGTGTGTGTCTCTGTAACTTTTCATTTCTTTCTCATCTTTTCCATGCTCACTTCCGATGCTTGTCCATCTTCTCAAGGTTCTTATTGGCATCTGGGGGGCTTTGATCTCCTGCATTCATGTATGATTTGTCTGCTAGTTTGAGCGCTTCATTCAGGTAGTTCTGCATAGAGGTCATGGCAGCGCAGATGGCAGCACTCCCAAATCCATGTGTGATCAGGCTGAAGTGAGTCAAACATCCCTGGATGCCAGGATCTAAGATAGGGCTTGGCCTCGCATTACCAAGAGGGGTTCGATCCTGAGTGAGGAGCTCTGTGAATTCTTTACAGATCTGTCTGGAAGAGGCAATAGGAAAGCAAATTAACTTTTAATGCTGCATTTCCACTGGTCAAAGACAATGAAACTGAAGGACTTTATCAATTTCTTCCCACTGAGATCCTCAGATGTGTTTAAGAGATGTTTTCCTTAAATATGTTTAAGAAAAAAGTAATTTAAAAACAATATCATGTGAATTATTACCATATTTTAAAATCCTCTTTTTTTCCCCTAGAAACTTACATGGCTTTTATGTCTCATTTTTTACAGATTAGACTAAAACTAGCTCAACAATGATTCCTACAGAAGGTAATTATTTGTAGCTCAGGTTTGACTCTACTCAACAATAATTAATACAGGCAGCCCTGTAACCAACATTTATGACTTTGCACCTAATTTCAAAACTCCTCTGCATTAATTTAGTTCAGGCTTTGGTAAAACATATTAGTTCCTTCCTTCCAGCCTTCTATTCCAAGAGAGAGACTGGAAGTGTTAGAAACAAGAGATAAAGAATAATAAAGAGAGTGGATATTCCTACTCACTATTTGCTTTAGCTTCATCAATTACAGGCCACATAAAGATTACTTGAATGAATAAGGCCCATGACAGGAGGGGGAAAAAAGATTCCTCGCCCTTGTCTAATATTTCTCAGAGTAATGTTTCTCAATCTTAGCAATTCTTAAGATGTGTGAACTTCCATTCCCAGAATGCTGGGGAATTCTGGGGGTTGAAGTCCACACATCCTGGAGTTGCCGGAGATGAGAAAAACTGCTCCAAACTTTTCTTTAGGAATCATTTCTGTAAAAATATCTGAAGATAGCAGGCTTTTCAGCATGCAACAATATTGCAGAAAAGATGCTGGGAATCTATTCCCAGTATTTAAAAAAAATCTCTGACCACTGGAATACTCCAAAACCAAACTGGTTAAGGGGAGGAGACTCTTTGGAAGTGGAACACTCTTCCTGGTGGAGATAGAGGAATCTCCCTCCTCAAATGTTTTTTTTTGGGCTTTAACTGTACGGGCCCAGGAACCCGATTCTAGAGGTCATCCAGATGGCAGAAAGGCTTTTTATTCCGTCATTAGAAGACCTCCAAGTTCCCTTCCAATTCTGCTATTTTGTATTGTATTCTGTATTTCTGTGGAGATACCTATGATCAAAGAGAGCCAGAGAGAAAACTTATTATGGACACTTTGAAAGTGTAATGATTATAAGCTGCAGAATACAAAGCAAGGCCACAGCAGCAATTCTTAAAAAGAGGACGTTTGTGATAGGAAATGCTCATTGGTGCTTGGTAGAACCTCAAGATGGCAACCAGAGAGAGGGGGGAGAAAAGGAGGGAGGGGGGAGGGAGGGGGGAAATAGGGGGAGGGAGAGAACAGGCATCTTGAATTAAGATATTAATTCTCTCATCAACACTTCCTGAGTTCCTTTCTCAAACACAGACAGAAAGACCCTCTTTGCTTTAGAATCACGGCTCCTGTTGCAGTACGATTTCAGAACTAAAAACAGTTTTAAGCTTTTGCAGTTGCTTTCGGCTTGATCTTCTGTCTAGATTTGCTGTATTAAGCAATATAAAGCGAGCTACAGCAGAATTTCCCCATCTGTGGTTTGCAAAAAAAATTATGGAAGAAGCAACAGGTGGAGGCTAATGGCTGAGGTGGAGGCATCTACAGATATCAAACTACCCTTTGACCTAGAGCTCAAACTAGCTTGCAAACTTGCAAAAATAGGAGATAACTCGTTAGACATTCTTAAAATGCTTTGACTGTTTCTGTTTAAGTTTGAATACCCCACAGGTTTCATCTCTGCTATAATGCAAATGCATTTTGAACCTGCAAATATTCATTTTTGAAGAGACCTGCAAGCATTATTAAAATTAAAGGTGTTCCTGCCTTTAAGCACTATTTTAAAAGGGCAACTTTTCTATAGCCACACAAACCCATTGAAAATAAGACCCCTAAGCCATACAGAGGTAGTCCTTGATTTTTAGTCCAGGTGATAAAAACAGGAAGTCATTAAATACAAACAAATAAGAATGTTCTTGTACAAGATAACAATAGCACTTAAGAATTATATACTGCTTTAAGGTGCTATATAGGACTCTCCAAGTGGTTTACAGAATCGGGATATTACCCCCAACAATCTGGGTCCTCTTTTTATCAACCTCAGAAGGATGGAAGGCTGAGTCAACCTTGAGTTGGTCAGCATCGAACTCCTGGCAATGGGCAGAGTTAAGAGTGAAAAATTGCAATACTGTATTCTACCTAGTGCGTCACCGTGGCTCTTAAGATCCTAATTTATAATGCTAGTATCTGATTTAAATCCTGATTCTCTTCACTAAACTCTACAAGATGCATCTTTGTAAGGCAAGAAAAGAATCTGCATCTAGACTAGAAGACCTCCAAGGTCCCTTCCAACTCTATATTATTATTATTACAAGAAATGGAGGTAGTGAGAGATTTTATCTTCCTGGGCTCCAAGATCACCACAGATGGGGACTGCAGCCAAGAAATTAAAAGACTCTTGCTCCTGGGGAGGAAAGCTATGGCAAATCTAGACAGCATACTAAAAAGCAGAGACATCCTGCCAACAAAAGTCAAGGCCATGGTTTTCCCAGTTGCAATGTATGGCTGTGAAAGTTGGACCATAAGAAAGGCTGAGCGACAAAGAATTGAGGCCTTTGAACTATGGTGCTGGAGAAGACTCCTGCAAGTCCCCTGGACTGCAAGGCAATCAAACCGGTCAGTCTTAGAGGAGATCAACCCTGACTGCTCTTTAGAAGGCCAGATCCTGAAGGTGAAACTCAAGTACTTTGGCCACCTAATGAGAAGGAAGGACTCACTGGAAAAGACCTTAATGCTGGGAAAGATTGAGGGCAATAGAAGAAGGGGACGACAGAGAATGAGGTGGCTGGATGGAATCACTGAAGCAGTAGGCGTGAGCTTAAATGGACTCCAGAAGATGGTAGAGGACAGGAAGGCCTGGAGGAACGTTGTCCATAGGGTCGCGATGGGTCAGACACGACTTCGCAACTAACAACAAAATAATAATAATAATAATAATAATAATAATAATAATAGTAATAATAGTAATAGTAATAATAATAATAATAATAATAATAATAATACCATTGAAGGTTAGAAACCCATATAAACTGTATTGTAAGCTTAAAAACCAACTTAATGTGGCTTTAAAAAGGAGAATGCAATCTTCTCGTAATTTAAAAATCCAGTCTCTGCCCACATTGACAATAAGCTCCAATCCAGCCTCTATCGCTCCTCACTCTTGACACCATTTCCACAGGAACTAATTAAAGCTCATCTTTTGCCTGCTCCTGTTGGTGGGGTTTATAGGTAGTCCTCAACTTACAACCATTCCTTTAGTGACCATCTGAGGTTACAACCACACTGAACAAAGTAACTTATAACCAGTCCTGGCACTTAGGATCATTGCAGCATCCCCACAGTCATGTGATCGAAATTTGGGAGCTTACAAGCAGCATGTATTTATGCTGGTTGCAGTATCCTGGAGTCACGTGATCACCATTTGTGACCTTCCCAGCTGGCTTCTGACAAGCAAAGTCAAGGTTAAAGCTTAACAACTGCACGAATCACTTAACAACTGCAATGATTCACTTAAAGACCGTGGCGAAAAAAATGGTAAAATTGGGCATGACTTACTTAACAACTGACTTTTTAGCAATGGAAAATTTACAACTCAGTTGTGGTGGTAGGTTGGGGACTCCCTGTACTGCTTGAGCCTTCTAAGCACTTTAATATATTCTATAAATCTTACATATTGCTTTCCACTCAAATAAAGATACTTACTTTGCGGCAAGGAGCATATTTTTCCTGCTGGACATCTCATTCCGGCCCAGATGGGGCCGAGTTAAATATTCAGCCACAGCTTTTGAGGGGAATTCAGTTTCACACACATAACCAAAATCCCGGGCAAGATGGACAGCTTCCCCTGCAAGTGGACCACAGAAGGGGAAAAAGAAGGAAAAAAGCAAGAATTTGCTTATTAGATCACACCCATTTAAATAACTGTTTGCAGACAAACAGATGAACAATATTTGCCACTGTCAGAACCAGCCCATATGTTTAACAAGATTATTTTTCTCCCCACCTTATAATTTATAAAAGCACCATTTGAGTTAAGTTTTTTAAAAGGGGGGAGCAAGAAACTACCTTCCCCAGAATAATGCTTTTCTGACATGTGTTGCACATAGGACAGCCAGTCAATAAAAACTGATGACTTTGCTATTTGGCCATTAGGAAAATTAAAACCCCACACATCTGGAAGAGACCAGGTAGGAGAAGGAGGATTTAAAACAATAGGCAATATTATACTTTCATTATAAGTAAGGGTCAGGACCTTGACAAGATAATAGTCTAACTTAAAGTAGGTCACATTTGAGTCCCACCATACAAATATTTCTCATCCTATAATGTCATCTGCTCCAGTCTGTTTTTGCAAAATGTAAAACAACTGCAAAAATATTTTCCTGGCAATAATTAGCATGAATTAGCACAAGCAGCCAGGATATTTATAAGCGAAGCAGCAAATGAATTTCCACTGACTGCTCCTGCCTGTACGAGTGTCACCTCTCACAATGTCGGCAGTTTTAAGTCAAAACACACTTATCCCAAATTTGAGGACATTCCCATCAATATACTCAGGAAGGCAACTATTCGCTTTTAATAGATCTATATTTCATCCCGACAGCCCATTTGATAAAGCAGTTCAGCAAAAACTTGTGGGATGCAACTGCTCTGCCTGTAAACATGCATGTTCTTCCTTGGAAATAATAACTGATTTACCCATGTGAATTTGTCATTTTGACTGCAGTAGCAAAGGTTGCCTATTGACATACGTATGACAAATTTCACATCCAATTATATGCTTATTTTCAACAGAAGTAGGCCTTGTGCTAATTTTACCTTTCATTCCAAGTCTCCCAACTATCATATGGGAATTACAGGAAAGGTTGAGAGTCAAAAGGTTTGAAACACGAAACTCATTATATTTTGCTACTCAGCTTAACAGGCTTAGAAAATACATTCCGTTTCTAAACAGACATAACTATCATTAAATATTCTTTGTATTTAAAGATCCTCTACTTTTGTTTTTGGTTACAGCATCTCTCTTATTTTCCATCACCCATCAAAATAAAACAACATTAGAAGGGATCTTAGACGTCATTCAACTCACTTGCTGCGCAAATATCCCTAACAACCAACCAGCCAGAAGTACCTTAAGCCAAGGAAGACACTGCTCTTTTTTGCTGCCAATTGATCCTACAGTTTGAGGGTTTCTCCTAAGAGTTTTAGCTGAAATCTGCTGCCTCTCCTTCTGGTTTTTCCTCTACCTTCTGCAACAGCAGAGAACAAACCTTCTTCATCAGTGGAGTTCTGAAAACATTGATTTCTGGAATGACTGTATTCTGTGGTCAAGCTAAGCAAGATTCCGGTTGGTTAATATTTGGAGGGGACACTTCTGGGAAGACCTAAGTTCTAGGCTAGATCCTAGATTCCCAGAAAGCAATAGCAAACCACTTATCTGCTATTGACAAGAAAACTGTGTGGTTGTATGCATGACGTCATGAGGAGTCAAGCTTGATTCAGAGATTTGATTTCACTCTGAAAGTTACTGGTGGTAGAAGTATGTCCTCCTCGATTGAAACTGTTCTTATTAATATATTAATGTTAATTTGTTAAGTGAACATTGGCTCTATTACTTGTATTCATATGACCATTTATAGTTCATTGTTTTAGGGCAGGGGTCTTCAAACTTGGCAACTTTAAGACTTGTGGACTTCAACTCCCAGAATTCCTCAGCCAGCTACGGCTGGCTGAGGAATTCTGGAAGTTGAAGTCCACAAGTCTTAAAGTTGCCAAGTTTGAAGACCCCTGTTTTAGGGCATTGTATGGGAGTTCTGAGTACTGCAGAGTTTTAAAAAACGAAAAGCGGAAAACAACAGACAGTCCAGCTCATATTAAACATAGCAAATTTGCCATGCTGCACATTTGGTATATGAAAGGAGACATATCAGTCCTAATCCCTTGTACAATGAACTCATTGCACAATAAATATTTCTAATTTAATTTAACCTAATTTAATGGATTTTAAGGCTGCCCGACTCCAAAAAGGTTCTGGGCGGCTTGCAATATTCATATATCTCTAGCTCATATGTTTATAGTTTGTTTAGAATACAGAAAATGTTAGTTTTTGTTTTAAAAGGTGGTTTTAGAATTCCACTGACAAACTTGCATTGTTGCAATTTATCTTTCTGATTTAGCAATCCAAAATCTCTGGTTTAAGTTCTTCTCTATTTACTATTGCTTTGAACCCTTATCAGTCCTTGCCAATCTTTCTTCTCAGCTTTTTATAGGTTGTTTTTAGCTGTTTTACTCAGTGCAGCTTTATAAGGAATTCTTTAAGAAATCGGACAATGAATTCTTAGCTGCTTGTTAGCACACATGAAAGTATCCCAAGAAACACAGTAATCAAAGAATGGAAATGTTCTTAAATTCATGCAATGGATGAGAAAGACAAGCTGATTCTCTGAATCAGCCATTTCTGCAGAAAATATCTATCCTCATCTACCCATAATGAAACAAACAATAGTTTTTTAACTGGAGTCAGACTGACAAACATGGGAAAGGTAAAAAAAATAACTGGCAATGTTAATGGGAAGGAGAAGAGTGATATTCAAAGCTTCTGATCACATCTAAAGTGGGACATCTCTGAGACTTCAATGAACAAATTTCACCACAATCTACATTATGCACTTTAAAAAATTGACAATTTTTACTGCCTTGGCGGTAAATTAAATGCCAATTTTACAGTGTCTATAAAAACTTCTAATCCAAAACTTTTTTACACAAACATACCATCCATAACAAGGATGTTTATCCTCCAAGGTTATGCCCCAACATATCCTTCATTCCTCCCTCCCCACTTCTAGTTTTGAGCATTAACATCTTCACCTACAGCTCTGCAGTGAATACATGATCTAGCTACAAAAAGCATTTTGGAATAATAAAAAAGAGGCCACCAGGGTGCAGACAGACGTTCAAGTCCAACCTCTTACAGGTAGTCCTCGACTTACAACTATTTGTTTAGTGTTCGAAGTTACAATAGCACTGGCCATTTCTCACAGCATTCCCCCATGGTCACATGATCAAAATCCAAGATGCTTGGCATCATATTTATGATGGCTGAAGCATCCCGGGGTCACTTGATCACCTTTTGTGACGTTCTGACAAGCAAAGTCAATAGAGAAGCAGATAGACGTAACAACCATGTTACAAACTTAACTGCAGTGATCCACTTAATAACTGTGGTAAGAAAGGTCATAAAATAGGGCAAAACTCACTTAACAACTCTAAGTGAGCTCAATTGTGATCATAAGTCAAGGCTACTTGTATTCAGGCAGAACTTTAAACTGAAACATCTCCAATCTGCCCAAACTCTATTTTAATAAGAAGCCCGTCGCATCTCATGGATCCAAAACTGAACAGCTCTTACCACAAGGACATTTTCGTCTCCTTATCGACTTATCCTTCGACTTATCCTTTCGGAAGACAACTTGATTGGCGAACACAAATTGCTCGCTTTGCCCTTTAACCCAGAAAAAACTTTAGGAGAGAAGACCAACTGACCTTCCACCAACGATGTAAGTAATGTCACATTTGCAGCTTTCCTTCTGCCCGCAGGAAGGTTCAAGCCAATTTTGTCCAGCTTCTCCCTTAGTGACCGGCCCCCATTTTTAGATTTGGCTCTGCGGATGAGAGAAGAGGGATGGGCGATGTTTAGATGCATCGTTGAAGAGGTCACATTTTGAAGCAATTGGGAAATACAAGTTGCTGACATTCAATACACTTCTGCCGATGGGGGGAGGGAAGAGAGGACTGTGAGAAGAGCTGACCTACTTTTGAATGTTCCATCACATGAACATCAGAAAGCAAGATGAAAAGGGAAGGGGGAGGAAGAGAAGGATACGCTTTGCCTCTGCGTTTACACTATCAAGCATCATTACAATCATGATGACCGACACAACGAAAATTAAAACCTTTTGCAAACACAAAGAGCATCAAACAAACTTTGTTGTGGCAGTACCCGTACATGGATATTAAATGCAGCCTTGATTTTTTTTTTTAATCTAGGATGTAAAGTCCACTGTACTTCCACTACTATAAATGGCATTTGAGAAGGATGGAGAGAATTGAGCACATTCCCTCAATTTCTGAAAATTAGGCTGTATATTAGCAATTCTCTAAAAGCGGTGTTTCTCAGTCTCAGTAACTTAAGCATGCTGGCTAGAATTCTGGGAGTTGGAAGTCCGCCCATCTTATAAAAGTTGTGAGGTTGTGTTTTAAAGCACAGTAAACAATTCTGGCGAATTGCTGAACAGAACTGCTTAATGTGAATGTTATTTACAAAGGTAGGGTGGATATGAATCCTTCTACACGCAGAACAAGCTTTGAGTTCAAGAACTGGTAGCTCATAGTTCATAATCTTGATGAAGCATCACACAATCTGAATTCAGTTTCAACCCAGAATTAAAAAAGAAAGAAAGAAAGAAAGAAAGAAAGAAAGAAAGAAAGAAAGAAAGAAAGAAAGAAAGAAAGCCGAAATTTCCTATCAAAAGCTGAAGACTCAGCTAACACACTGAAATCTCAGACATTCTTCCTCATTATGGTGAGATGGATTGTATTCATGTTATGATAACTCCCACATTTGTTTCCCTATACAGTTATTAATTAGGAGATACAACTACTAGGGCAATTTGTATTCTTCTCTTGTGGTGATGTGTTTCTTTATTTGGATAAGGCCTATTAAAAAGCAACCCTAAATTAATATAAAGCACATGGCTTTCAACTCAAGACTAAACACTGGGTTCTGAGTGACATTGCACTCAAGACAAAAAAAAGTACATTCTATTAATCTGCATTAAATACCATTAAAGGAAGTGCTTTAGACTTTCCCTATCTTCCTATATCAAAAATTTGGGGCATTGCCTGAAAGCCCTGGGCACCCCCACTTTAAAGTAGGTGTGCTTGGAATCTCACCTCTTCTTGGGATCACTTCCCCCAGATATGTTGGCAGCATATCCCTGTGATTACTTGGGTGGGGAATGAGTAGCTGATTACATACTCAATTTCTACTGATCCCTCTAAAGCTAAAAAGTATTAGTTATGCTCAGTGTTTGGATGGAATACCACTAGCATATCTCAGTGCTATAAACTAGATAAGAATTATAAAATTGGAACTATTTGCAAGGTTGCAGCATACAATATTTATTCAAGCCTATACACAAGAATCCAGTCAACTAGAGCTCAACATTCAATTGACACTATATAAGGGTCAACGGAATTCAAGTGGGGCTGTACTTGGATCTCTTGTGGCAACACAATGACTCTAAACTGATGATGTGTTTAACTCCACCCCCCAGCTCTGCTTGTTCTTCTCCTATAAGTGGCGGCCAATTGCTTCCACACTGTTGCAGAAAAAAATAACATGGGCACGGCCAAGGAATCCCCATGATTTAAACTTAACTGAAGAACAACTTTTCTTTGTCCTTCAAAATTACAGCTGGTAGCTTCTGAATGTGAGCCTCAGCAATTCTACTTTTGGCAGCCCCATCAACGTTCGAACAGACAATAAACATTCTCTGGAATGATGATGATGAGCTTCACCTGTCCATTTCTGAACCTCAAAACACCCTGGAATAAATCAGACTTGGCTATGTTTTTCTCAATCAACGTCTTAATACAATTTGGAAATGGTGTTGTTCTAAAATAATCCATGTATTTCTCTTTCACACCTTTTTAACATTAGACTGACGTCCTTTTCAATTATTTCTTTTTTGCAATGTTGGGGTGGGGGTGGGGGTGGGATAGAGAGAGTCTGTTAACAGGAAAAGAGAACGCACAATAAAATCCTGTTATGGCACTTTTCAATTCTGGAAAGGCAAAAGGGTGCCAAGGAGGGGAAAAAAGAGTGTGAAGGCAAGAGGCTTCAAAATAAACTCTATTAGGATGCAGTGTTTTATCTCCTGTTTGCAAGATTCACAACCAGAAGAGACAAGAAGCTATTCTGTTCCACAGGCCATTCAGTTCCACAGGACACAAGGAAGCCCCCTTGACAGGACATGATTTGACCCAGGAGGGGTGGGGAGGGGAGAGATAGCCGAGGAATGATGTGCTTACCTTCGGAGGACTCCTCCCAGCAAAGACGCATTCAGACATTCAGGAGGAGATAGTCTTCGCTGAACCTCAGCCACCGTCACTTTATATTTCGATGTTGAACTGAGGAGAGAAAGCCGTCCAGGAACAGAGCAGAACACTTCGTTGGGATTGATCACTACACCCAGAAGTCCATCTTTCTGGCAAGGGAGACCTAATGCATTGTTTTTCGTTAGTGAAATGGGACCTGGAGAGCCAAAATATACAAAAACAAACAAACTACGATGGAGTGTTTCTCCCGTCTTTTTTCTTTTCTGGGAAGTCTAAATGTTTAACATAAGGATGCCTGAGGTAATACCTCCCACAACCCAATGTCCTGGTGAGCTGTACTTTATTTACCATAATCCCCAGTCATTCTGTGTCTGATAGCTAGGGATTATGGTATCTGAAGACTTATAGGCACCAGATTGAAGGTGGCCTTCCATAATGAATCCAATTTTTTTTCTAAACAATTAAAGAGCATTCCTGGCCTTATGTGAAAAGGGCAGACAAGGATCCACTTATTACTTGAAGACACCTGAAGCAGTTATATAAAAAGATTGTTCTTTTATTATTTAACAAAGTATTTGGACTCCATTGCTTAAGTGCCTTCCCAATTATGCTGATATAATCTATTGTTCTAACAATTAAGAACAATAGTCTACAATCCAGCCAAGAAGAATTTTAAGTTAAAGTCCTCTTTTTGCCCTGAAATCCATAGGCCATGGATAAAATGTAGACAAGACTGTAGCTTTTTCTAAGCTAACAATTCTATGACAAAATTGCTGTCATATTACTGCATACTGCAGAACTGCAACATGGGCAGCAAATAAATTTGGTAACAACAACAACAACAACAACAACAACAACAACAACAACAACAACAACAACAATAATAATAATAATAATAATAATAATAATAATAATAATAATGTTCTTGAGTTCGTTCCATTTAAGAAATGAATGCTTTTTTTCCTGACTTTAGTTCCTGGAGTGGCATCTTGACTTTATGAAAATTAAAACACAGAAAGCACAAATCAGCAGATGTGTATTTGTGTTAAAGTATGTTCAACTGGCAGTTACATTCTAACAAAAACTGAAACCTGAGCTCTTCTCCAGGAATATTTTGAGTTGGAGCGGGCAGGAGAAGAAGGGGTTAAAGCGCTAAGCCAGACACTTTATTTATCAAAGGAGGAAGATTTCTGAAAAGCAGGTGAAACAGACAGCAGAAAAATTGTTATACTATGAGCTAATTCTCAAATCAGCTATGAGTTGACAACAAAACATTTCTGGTTCCTCTCAGACACATTTTCCCTCCTGTCAGTTTTAAGTTACAGACAAAATCATCCTTTGATTTATATATTTATTCTAAAAACTTTAGGGGTGTGTGAATTGTGCAACAAAAAAAAGGGAAAGGTCTGTGCAGTTTCTCCACCATGGATCTGCACCTCAACCTTATAAATATCACCGGTAGAAGCTTGTGATTGGATATACAACAGCCCCGTAAATTCATATTAAATTAGAGCTGTTCACGGATAAGCACATATAAATGGCTGCTGTGGCACAGAGGGCCCCTACAGGGAAGGCTACCACATATCTAACCAAACAGAGACCTCTCTTTTTAATATCGAACAGAAACCCACTCAAATTAAATGTTGAGGCCAAGGCCAAAGTGTTTAGTTGCAGCAGGAACATTTCTTCATTGATTTGCCCACGTTAAACACAAGTAATAATGCAAAAGAGAGAGATCGCTATCCTCAAAGAAATATTTCTATTATTCTTGAGAGTTTTCATTTCTCTCCCCACCTCTTAGAAGATGAAGGATTTTTTTTTCCTTCTAAGACATCTATAACTACCAACGAATGGATAATAACAGCAAATTTTAACAAACAGAACTCATTCTCCAAAATTGCACATTATATATTGTAACCCAAAGCATAACATTCAAGGAATTGCTATAAGGTCTTCAGAAGGAAACTTAACCCATTTTAAATCCGTTGTATTAAGCCAAGATCTAGGGTGTAGATACTTTTTTAAAATTTGTAGATTTGTAAAATATTTGTTTATAAATAAGTATTCATGTTCATCTTTTCAGAAATATATGTATATATATATATATCCGTGGGTATATATGACCGCTCATATAAAAAACTTGATGGCTGGAGGGAGAGGGGGGGAGAATCTTACTTTTTTATACTTTAGTTGTTTGTTGTTGTTTTAAACAAAGTCTCTTTTCAAAAAGGAACATAAAGGCAAATCTGAAACTCCTAAAAAGTTTTATGAGTGAAAATACCATCCTATAAAAGACAAAAGAAAACAAACCAGCAGAATGTAAACTTACTGACCTTTTCTAATGACTGTCTGGTCATGCATTAATAAGTGCTGATCTTCCACATTCTGGAGAGAGAATGTGAAATTTTTTTTTAAGAATACAGTTGTGGAATACAATTTGTGCCCGCTTCCCCACCCAATATACAAACATATTTCATTAACATATTCCCCTAATTGTTTTTAGCAAAAGACACAAAACTTTATAGCAAAAAATTTTAATGGACATCTAAACAGGCCAACCCAACCAACAAAAAGTAACCTGCTTGAAATCGTGCTGAGATCAATGGGATGTACAATCATACAAAGTTCCAGTGCCTGTCAGCTTATTATTCAAGGAAGCGAGCCAGCGGCTTTACTTTTCAGTAAACATGCTGCCTACATTCCTGTGCATATTTAGAATTATGATCTACTGCATTCATGGATCTACTTAAATCCCCAGGTAAACAAGTGAGGAAGTTCATTCACGACTGAGGCATTTTAGGATGCTGGTGTGCACAAACACAGAATCTGTGGTTCTCCATTTCCATTTCATAACTCAGAACATTTTCAAGCTGACCTCAAAATAGTTCAGGAAAAAGTGGTTCATATCATCGTGTTAAGCTAGCATATGGTTGGCCTGCTTGAGACCAGGTGTGATGTGTGAATATATCCCCAACACAAACTGATTTACAAATGACAAGGGAAGGGATCACACACCTAGTGGCAAAATTAATCAGGAGGATGAGCACTGTGGATGAATTACACCAACATCTGAGCAGTTGGGCTTTTTTATCTCTGGTCTACAGGTAGTTCTCGTTTTACAACCACAACTGAGCCCCAAAAGTTTCTGTTGCTAAGCGAGACATTTGTTGAGTGAACTTTGCCCCACTTCATGACCTTTCTTGCCACATTTGTTAAGTGAATCACTGCAGTTGTTAAGTTAGTGACGTGGTTGTTAAGTGAATCTGGCTTCCCCATTGACTTTGCTTGTCAAAAGGTCACAAAGGGCGATCACATGTCCTCAGGACACTGCAACCATCGTAAGTATGAGTCAGTTGACAAGCCTCTGAATTTTGATCACATGACCACTGGGATGCCACAACGGTCCTGTGAAAAAACAGTCAGAAGTCACTTTTTTCAGTGTCATTGTAACTTCAAACGTTCACTAAATGAACTGTTGTAAATTGAGGACAACCTGTATTTATTTTCAGAGAATTATTCTACATGACCTGAACTAGTTTGGTGTAGAGGTTAAGACATCCGATTAAAAATTGGGGGACCAGGAGTTCCAACCTTGCCTTAGGCACAAAACCAGCTGAGTGACCTTGAGCCACTCATTCTCTCTCAAGTCTTGGGGGAAAGACAGTGGCAAACCACTGGTGAAAATCCTTCTCATGAAAACTGCAGAGACCTCTCAATGCGGTCATCAGGAGTCAAAACCTGACTCACAGGGACACCAAAAAATGTGACCTAACCATGAAATGAAAGACCAACAATTTTGGGAGCAAGCTACAAAACTACTACAAGACTATTAGAATGTCATTCTTTGAGACTGAGCAAAAGAACAGCTTGTTAACAATGCAGGCCTTCTATCCCACTGGTTAAAATCTGCAATCAGTGAGGCAGTTTTATTTTGGAGCCAAATCTGAATAAATGGACTCACTTAGCTAACTTCCCTTCCGGCATGGAGGATTTCTGTACAAATGAAATGAACCACTTTGGCTGTTTGGTTGACCAAGAAGGCAGGATGCAAATGGGGAAAAAATAAATAAAAATAAAATGCTCTTTGCTATTGCCTTCCCCAACCTGATGGCTTGCAAATATGGAATGCTATTGGCCATTGTTGGCCGGGAACTGATTAAGAACAGCTGGAGAACATCAGGTTAGAGAAAGCAATGTTAGCACATCAAGTTCTGTTCCTTGGAATGACGAAGCACAGGCAGCAAGGTAGCCATGTCATTGCTGTAGGATTGTTCAATAAATAGGATTGCACAGGTTATGAAGCAATGGAGGAAAGACAGATTCTCACACCTCTGTGTTTGTGCAATGCCTCTTTCATGCCCGAGTTATACACACTTCAGGGTGAAGTAATGATCAGTTTAAAACTTGATTCACCCATACCTGGCTTCTCATACAGATTTTCGTATATAAAGAAAATAAGCATACGTGGCTGGGCTGAACAAAACCGTCCATTCTACCAGCATTTTCTCAGTGAACAGAAAATGCTTGCAACCCTTTCCACTTCCTTGCAATTTTATGAGCATAAAATTCTCAAGAGTGGATCCTTTGTTGCTGCCCAACCCCACCCTTTATTTTAGATTTAACGTTACTGCACTGACTGTATACATCTTCATGTATTAATCTGTTCACTCTAGATCAGGGGTAGGCAACCTTGGCTCTTTTATGACTCGTGGACTTCAACTCCCAGAATTCCTGAGCCAGCTGGCTCAGGAATTCTGGGAGTTGAAGTCCACGAGTCATAAAAGAGCCAAGGTTGCCTACCCCTGATCTAGATCCATCACCATGAAGGCAAAATTAGTGGATGAACGTGAACACAAATGATATAATCAAGTGCTAAACAATTAAGTAAAAAACACCAGCACCTATTTTCTCAAAGTTGAGGGTATAATGCTCAATTCTGGGCAGGGTTCAGAAGGACTCAAGGGGTCTCTTGTTGAACGCAAGTTAATCCAGAACTGGGAATTTCAACCTCTCCCAATACAACTAGTCCTCGACTTACAACTATACAATTGAGCTAAAAAAAATTGTTGCTAAGTGAGTTTTGACCCACTTTTACAAACTTTCTTGCCACAGTTGTTAAGTGAATCGCTGCAGTTGTTAAATTAGTTTAACATGGTTGTTAAGCCAATCGGGCTTCCCCGTTGACTTTGCTTGTCAGAAGGTCGCAAAAGGCAATCACATGACCCCGGGGACACTGCGACCGTCATAAACATGAACCAGTAGCCAAGCATCTGAAAGCATCAAAGCATCTTTGATCACGTGACCATGGGGATGCTGCAAAGGTCGTACGTGGGGAAAATGGACATTTTTTTTCCAGTGCAATTGTAACTTTAAAGAGTCACTAAACGAATAATTGTAATTCGAGGACTACCTGTAAAGGTTTCTTTAGTAAGATAGCCCAGGTTTGACCAAGCTATTAGAGCAAAAGTTGATAAAGAATATTTGTAGCTCAGGGTTGAAATAAGGGATCCTTGGTGCTCTCTGAGCTTGGTCGTTTTTCTTGCAGATGTTTCATTACCCAGACTAAGTAACATTAGCAGCACTGATGATGTTACCTAATTTGGGCAATGAAATGTCTGCCAGTAAACCACCAAGCTAAGGGAGCACCAAGGACCCCACATTAACAAAAGTTGCTGTACCATCCTCCCCATTCATGGCATTTTATTTTGACCCCAGAATTGTTACCTGGACCTCTTCCATCTGGTGGGCCATGTCATGCAGTCCTAAGTTCTCCGCCAGGCTGGAAGCATCGAGCCCATGGCCGTGGGACAGGAGCAGCTCAGATCGCCTGTAGGTGTCCCTTCTTGTCCCAAGGGAGCCGCTTTCCAGAGCTGGGAGATGAGGCATCAAGCCTGATCGGGCATGGTGGGATAAACCGGAATGGTCTTGGTTGCTCTGACGGCTGGGCCAGCTGGTTTGCTGCTGGCTGGGAGGAGGTGGTGGCGGCTGATGAAGTGGATTGATAGAAAAAGGATCCCCGAGGTGTGAGTAAGGATCACTGGACTGGGAGTAAGGCAAAGGCTGGTAGGGGGGAGGGAAGTAAGGTGGCTGGAAATCGGAGGTCCCCGAGTGAGAAAGAGGGGGAGCTGGGCTATAGAGGTGCTGGCTGACAGCGGAGAGGTGAGGCAACCTGGGATTCCCGTTGCTGCTTCCATCGTGCCGGTCCTGAGAAGAAACCACATGCAACCCAGTTAGTGAAATTCTCAAACTGGAGGAAGACCTGCAAACTGCTGCCATGCACTGTTTGATGGGCGACATTGGGAAATTAAGCCCCATTGGTCTTTCTTTCTTTTTCTTTCTTTCTTTTTCTTTCTTTCTTTCTTTCTTTCTTTCCTTTTCTTTTTTTTCTTTTCTTTCTTTCCTCTTTCTTTCACTTTCTCAGGAAAATTACTACCCAAACATTTATTTAGCTTCAATCTTCAAGGACTCCAACTGGACATAGCCTCCAATATGACAAAAACAAGCACTCTGCAGTTCATGAGATTGGACTGCAGAACTATATGACCTCACACTTTCAACTAATTCCTGTATTTTTCCCCTTAAAATAAGTGCATTTGCTGTGGATTAAACAGTTTAAATAAAGACAGCACCCTCATACTGCTTGGGATGGGGATTTGTAATCAAATGTGGCAGAGATCAGTTAATTAGACTCATGAACCTGCTGTTTTAAGCTTAAATGCAACAAATTGCAAACCAATTAACACCAAGTTTTATTTTCAGCTAATATATTTTGGGGCCAGTCAAGTGGAAAAAAAATCTAATACCTCATACACAAACATAATAACAAACCACTCTGTAATAAATGGGGGGGAAACAATTTACAGCATTGTTTGTTTGATTTATTGATTTACAAGTCATACTGATCACCTATCTCATATGATGACTCTAGGCAGTTCACTAATTTTATTAAATGTAGATGCTACCTGACTCCCAGTGGTTTACAATTGTTAAAACATTTAAAAAAACACAGAATATAAAAAAATGTGAAAACAGCACAAGAGAAAGGCACAAAGATAGCAAAGAAAATAAAACTCATTAGAACTGAAAGCAAAAAGGAGGCATCAATTGTCCTTTCTAAAGATCTAGGCAAACAGCCAGATCTTTAAGGTCCTTTAAAATCCTAGCAGAATGGAAGTCCTTTAAATTTTATTTCAGAGAATGAGATCCCGAGCATTTCATTCCAGAGAGCAGATACTGCTATAGAGAATGCAGGATCCTGGGATCCCGATATGTGGCCCTCAATCTCTGGCAGATAGATATTCAGAAACGTACGTATATTATCCTGAAATATTTGGCTTGCAATTTAACCATATACTTGATTAATCAGAATTTAAGTACCATTGTGTCCAAGAAGTTCAATAATTTTGCCATTGATTCTACAGATACTGGGATCAAATCTCGGTCTCCCTCCAAAAATATAATCACAACTTCCAAGTTGTTTTATTTTTTAAAGAAATGCTATCAGTTCTTAATGTACCACGAATTTACAAAATTATGCATCTAAATTAACAACCATCCCTTTTGCCCACTTATTGCTGCATGAAACACCAAGCATCCTTTTAGCAATCGAAAAGTTAATTAACTTATTAGCCAGGATATCTGACATGGAACTATATAAAGATTCCTCTGTTTGTGCGTGTGTGTAATTACTAATATTAATACTGTAGCAATAGTTTACTGGCATTCAGAGGATTCCTTTTTAAAAATAAGGCATGCACTTTGAAACCAAACCCGTTGGATTGTACATATCTTCAAGGCTACTGCAGGTTACCAATCACTGATTACGGAATTAGTTGAAACTAAGTGTTAAAACCGCAACTAGCATAACATCTCAATGCTGGGCCACTGGGAATTATACAGCTTCTTTCCTTTAAAAAAAACCCAGGGAAAATCAAAGGAAAACTGGAAATGGGAAGCAAGAGGGAAAAGTGCTTCTAACAGATTAACTATAGGGCAGTGGGAGGAGGCAGGTTTAAGGTTGCTATGAATGAATGATGTTGGAAGTCCCCTTTCCCAAGAAGCCCCAGATTGTCTCCAATTGCATGTCAACCTAGAGAAAGTCTGAAAGAAGTTTACATTATTTTCTATTTTCTTTGGATAGGAAAGGTCTCTTTCCTCTCCTTCCCCCCAAATAAATTTGGTTTATCTTCTACCCCAGATTGTCCCCCAATTGCATGTCAACCTAGAGAAAGTCTGAAAGAAGTTTACATTATTTTCTATTTTCTTTGGATAAGAAAGGTCTCTTTCCTCTCCTCCCCCCCCCCCAAATAAATTTGGTTTATCTTCTACCCCTCAAAGTAGTCTTAGTCTTCCTGTCCTGGCACTGGGCAGCCAGCTCTAGAGGCCCAGAAGTCTTGTTAAGAGGCCAGGAGGATTCCTAGGGGTAAATAAAACTCAGCCAACCTGTCTCAGCCATATTTAGACTTATGCTGCAGTTGAGGTTCTCTGACTTGTTAATTTAATTCCACTAAAGATGTTAAAACAAAGAAAAAAGTAATTCACAGCCTAACAAAGATGAGCTAATCCGCTTTTTTTAAAAAAAAAAACCAGGGATGCTTCTTCGCTTGGCCTGTTACCAGACAGCCTCTACCCTGGAGGGGTGACTTCTCAGTCTCCTTGCACCTTTAATTATTAAATATTAAAGATTTGTCTCTATACTGATTCTCAGCCTTGTTTCCAACTGTATTAAATTTGATTCCAGATCTTTAATTTTTCTTCTTTTTTTTTTGTTTTGTTTTGCGTCATGCATCCTTCCCTTGCCAGGGCATTTTTTTTTCCTGTAATCCCTAAAGAAAAGTGAATTTAGGATCTAAAAGGGATCCCCCAATTTACTTGAGGTTGCAACCTTGTGCCCAATTTACTTAGCAAGGAGCTCTACCAAAACCTATTGGCTTACTCCCAAACACTGTAGAAATCAGAAATGTCCCTGCTCAGCCTGTGAAATCCTCAAGTGTCTAAATGCAAACAGAAGCACAAACTGAACCACAAACTGACCAAACATATATTAGACTCACACTCACACGTTAAAACAATAAAAAACTAATCAACTAATGTTCTACAAATACATCTGGCATGCCTTTATCTTCCTGGGTAAGCGTGTTGTGCCAATACAATCATTGTGATCTTAAAATATGTATTCCTAATCAAGCAAAAGGCTCATCATTTCGTTGGAAAATATACCTTGGAGGAGAATTACTCAAGACACAGTGGTTGCCAGAACACAACGGTTAAATCTTGCTTACTCAAACCATAGTTTGCTATGGCTACGCATTTGTCTACATTCACACAATGCATTCACCCACTACCCAGTTAAGTCACATTTCAACTAAGGCTGTTGTGTAATCTCAGCACTTTAGAGTCACCAGGATTCTTCATTTTCCCATTGCCAGGAAGACGGACTGCAATCTGGTTTGGGTTCTTCAAATAGGGAGGGGCAGGGACATTTAGGAAAGGGGGGCGGGCATCCCAGTAACTATTTCTGCTTAAGCCAAAAATCTCCCCGTATGGCTGTTATCTGATCCTTAAAAACAAGTTGCAGGAAATCGGCCTGCAAGACCCACCTGGGTGGGGGGGTGGGGGGGGTGTCGTGGAAGACATTATAAAAATATGCAGTCGAATGCAGGTAATTTAAATAAATTACTTGGGTGGGGAGACACATTCTAAACAAAAGGGAGGGAGGGAGGGCAAGGCCAGGCTTAAGCTGCAATCAAAAAGCTTTTCTATTGCAGAGCAATCGATACCGATTAACTCCCGAATTCTTTTTTTGTTTCACAAGGCTTAAATGCCCATTCACCGAAAAAAGAGGAAGATCGATGCTTTTGTTCACAAAAGCGGAAATTTTGGAAAGTCCTGTCCATCCTAGGCACGCCCCTTCCCAAACAGGACACGGGTCAGGGCTTGTCAAGCAAGCCAGCCACCTGAGCACAAGAGGTAAAACTAATCCAGGGCAATTTTTTTTTTATTTTTTTTTTTGCTGAGCCTTGAAGGGAAACAAACCTGGCTAGGATTTCCAAACCCTCCGGGCACCCCTTTTTTCCCGAGGTGTGCTTGGTGCTACAGTTAAAGGCGCCGAGGGGAGGGCTCCGGTGCCCTTCGGACGTGCCCAAGATCGTCCACTTCTTCCTGCCTTTCCCGAGGCCTCTTTTTTCTCCTCCTGCCCTTCCCCGCTGCCGGAACCAGTCCAACAGGCTGGAGCGTCGGCTTCGGAGGCTCCCTTTCGCCCGGGCCCTCGCTTCCACCCCGCACCCCGCCCCGCCGCGTGGGAGGACCGGGAGCCCTGCGCGCACCTCGGCCTGGAAGCGTGCAAAAAAAAAAAGTTTGCCTGGATTTCCCGCGGGGCGGGATTGGGAGGTTGTGTGTGTGTGTGCGTGTGTGTGGAAAGAGCCGGCAGGGATTAATCATTTCCGCTCCTCGGCAAAGCCAGGCTTTTATTATTTTTCTTCCCTTTTTCCCTGCCTCGCGAGGGGGGAAAGCGTTGGGGCAGAGCGGGAGCGAAAAAGTTTTCAAAGAAGGAAACAGATTTCCTTTTAAGGGACCGGGGGTAAGTTGGGGGGGGGGGAGGTCGTTATAGTCCTTTACGGGTAAACCCAGTCGAGTTCAAGGGCAGTTCTTTCCGAGCGCGCTAGGACACGCTGCGTTCGCACAAGACGTTTAACGCGCTTGTTGAACTGACCCTCGTTTTTCGAGCAACAAGCTATAAATTCAGGCGGCACTCCGCGCAAATGAAAGCGAACGCTTAATGAAGCCTGGCATCGTACGGGGACGCGCGCACCCACGGGATCTTTTTTTTTTTTTTTTTTAAGAACCCGGGTTAAGGTTTTCGTAGGAACGCAGCCCACCAGGTTTGCACGGCTTTAAAGCCATCGCCACCTAAGCCTGGTATCGCGCTGGCGCTAGGGAGAAGGAATTGATTAGTCTAGGATTTCTGCATACACTTTGCCGTGTTTTCACGACCTTCCTCCGGGAAAGACGGTAGTAACAGGCCGGCCAGTCGG
This sequence comes from Protobothrops mucrosquamatus, assembly GCF_001527695.2. NCBI lineage: Eukaryota > Metazoa > Chordata > Lepidosauria > Squamata > Viperidae > Protobothrops > Protobothrops mucrosquamatus. The sequence continues at coordinate 63,307 of NW_015388430.1, forward strand.
TCCCACGCGAGCAGCGCGAAATAAGCGCCTGGCCCGACTCTCGCGGGGGCCCTTTTGGCGCTCGCGGTGTCTCAGGCGCTGCACAAAAGTTGCACGGGGGGGGGGGGAAGGCCTTCGGACGCGAGGTGGATCCGAAGGATGCTCCTGGTGGGGGGGGAGTCGTTATCCACCTCTAAGGATACAACGCAAAAGCCAAAGGGAGACCCTTTACTTTTGGAGGAAGTCAAACAGCTATTTAAATGTGGGCCAAGCTGCTTTCAATTCAAAGGGCGACTCCGAAGCCGCCTTTGAGCGGATGACGGCGGGGATGCGAGGGAAATCCTGTACCTCCCCCTCTAAAGTGAAGTCCGGCTGAAACTTTTTTTTAAAAAGCCTTATTCTGATACCAGGGGCCCTGTCTAGAAACTTGTACAAGGAGCAAGAAAGAGAGGCAGGAGCCCAACATTCAAGGCCGAGGACGTCGAGAGCACCCCCACCGCCAGCTATGAAAAAGAGAGAAAAAAATAACCGAACCCTTTTTTTCAACACATGGGAAAGAGCGCATCCGATTTTTAAGTTCTGGGTTGCATCGTGATTTGGACGCCCCATCACCATTTTTACCAGGGTCAAAACGGCATCGCGGGCATCGCTTTAATAGATGTAACCTAATTAAAAGCAGAAAACTCAACATTTCAGCGATCCGATGCTGAGAGCTAGCGCACTTAAAAAGTACGTGCCCCCCGGGGGTAAGGCTCATTCGATTTCCCCGGGACTTATTTACGAGTACCCGATTGCCGATTGGACCGTAAAGGTATTCCTTAAACTATATCTTGAATTCAGCATGCTTAGGACTTGCACCTGAAATTATTTACTAAGTCAAGAATGTCAAGAAAACTCCATACCGTATCAGATACACATACCCAGGACGCAGCGCTCCTAGAAGCTTACTACTATACTCCCAAATACAATCTGGAGCAACGTTTTATCTTCCAATAGCTCGGTTTAACTCGGGGGAACCGTCCACTAAGCTCGCTTTGATCTGTCCCCCCCCTCCTAACTTCTGCATGGACGTGAACGCAAAGCCAATAACCAAAGCAGCAACGAGACACCCCTCCCCGTCTGATCAATGAGGACTAGCCACATTCATAGTCTTAACCTCTCACCTCGCAATCTTCTTCGTACTTGACATTGTCTGCTAGTTTCCACAACATGGCGTCCAGTATTCCCCAAAATGATATATAAAAAAAATAATAATAAGTAAAATCAATTCTATAAGGATGTGAACCCGAAGGGCGGGGAGGTAAAGCACCCCAGCCTTGAAGTATGGTAAATCCAAGGAGGGAGCTGGAGAAAGTAGAACTCTCTCCCCAACCTTCAAGGAGCTGCTTTAAGGACAGGCATATAAACAAAATAGCGGGGGAGAGAGAGAGAGTCCGCCCGAGAATTTAATCACTGAAGTTCTTTTTCCCATCCCGCCACCCTTAATGGCCACCTTATTAGAATAACTCCTCCCCCAGGGAGGGCCCAGGACAAGGCGGCTTTCCCCGGACAGGCGGCGCAAAGCTAAGCCAATGGGGAAGTTAGCGTGAGCATGAGAAGCCCCGCCCCGCTCGCGCTCTGGCCTTTGGAGCCTTTCCAAAGCGCGCACGCGCACGCGCGCCTGGGAAAGCGCCAGCCTGCCCGAAGGCTACTCACACGCATGGCTAGCAGCGGGGCGGGGCAAGCGCTCCATGCGCGCACGCAACCCGGCTGGGAGAGCTTCACGCTGCGGCGCACGCTTCCAGCTGGACCCCGCGCGGCGAGGAAAATTAACCCCTTGGACGCGGCTCCCTTCGCTGGATTTCCCCACCGAAGTTGGGGGAGACGCGAAAGCCAGCAAGAACGAAGGGAAACAACTCCCGCCGCATGGGGAAAAAGATTTTCCCCCCCAAAGCTGAACCTACCAAATAAAAGAGTGCCAGGCTAGTGAGATTAGCTAATGTCTTGGTGGGGGGGGGGGGGGAGAGAATTCTTCCGATATCGTTCACACGACCCATTGAATCGGGTCAGCGGCCCCTACCGGTTCTCACCTCGGCTAGGCTTTAAAGCCGTAGGGCGAGCCCTCTCCGTTGGGTTCCTTGGGAGGCAAATCTGGAGGGCGAACTCGCCAAACGGATGAACCGGCTGCCAGCTTAAGGGAGTTGTGTGAATGCCACCCCTCTCCGTATAATTGAGATTTTTTAAAAAAAAAAATTAAAAAGGGGGGAAAACGAAGAGAAGAGACTGGTCCTGGCGCACTGCCTAACTCCTAAATAAAAATCGGGGTACAATTAATCGTGCATCTAAATGTCTATAAATGAGAAGAGGAAGCGCAAAGGGGATTGAACATAAAGCCGAATTATTTCCCTTGTTTTTTTCCCCCGAATTCAGCTACTCCTTAAATAATATTGGCGCTTGAAAACCTCTCCCGAGACCCGATCGTCATCTGGTGCTTTTAAAGCAACCTGTCGTGTGCAGCCCCTGGGAAACCGCTCAAGGGCTCCCCGCCGTCCCGCAATCCTCTCTTTTAAATCCCCTTGCAAAGAGCAGCGCTTCCTCCTACGTTAAGGCTATATATATATATCAAACGTTAAGGCTATATATATATATATCAAACGGGGCTATATATATATATATATATATATATATATATATATAGCCCCGTTTGATGCGCCACTTTTATATATATATATATAAGTGGCGCATCAAACGGGGCCTTGGAGACCCAAAGGGATCCGTTCGGCAGGAGAGCTCGATCCACCTTCGGGATCTCTTTTGCTCTGGACCCGGGGCAGCGAGCCGCTGCTCAGTTTGCTGGTTCCTAATGGAAGGAACCGGGTTCGGCTCCTGTTGGCCCGCTTGCCTGGACAGGCAACAATCCCGGCTCTGCGGGTGCAAGGGTCGGGGACGCCCGATTCCCAGCCGGGGGTGGGGGGAGGGAGAGAAGAGGGGGAAACGGCGCCGATCCCTGGTGAAATTCCAGAAGACTTATTTCTACACTGACGCCGGGAAGAATCTTGGACGTGGGAAGGGAGGGGGCCCTGCCAATGGTCTGGACCTCCCCCTCTCTCTCCATTGCCTCCGACGCCGTTGGCCTTTTATTTTGATCCTTCTCCCCAGAGGAGAATTATAAACTCCTCCAGCCGGAGCTCTGCCTAAAGAAAGCAGAACTTTTTTCGGGAACCCGTTGGGCGATTCCCGGGCGTGGGACGCTCGTCGCCTGGCGAAATGGATTTAGCATAATAATAATAATAAAGCCTTCGAGTTGGCTCGCAAGCGACCTTCAAGCTTCCTTTACGCCCACAATACCTTCCGAGGAAAAAGGACGGCGAGCGGCAAAGGAAAACGATACTGGTCTGGAAAGCCTGTATTATTATTATTATTTGATGTTATCGTCGCAGAATAAGCATCACGCATTGGGAATAAATACGTAACTGAAAATGCCGTTATCTCGACATTTGTCTCGTCTCCCTCGCCAATTTTTCTAGCTAAAACCCCTACCGTTGATTGGAAGGGCAGAGTTTCCGCGCCCCGTTGCAATAATACGCCGTAGAGAGAGGCCGGTTAAGTTGCTCTACTTTTGGGATCTTCGTTGCCGAGCTGAGATCCTTCCTTAGTTCCCAAAAGGAAGAAACTGCCCCCCCCCCATTCGATCCTCATTCCAGGTCCACACCCGGGGATATTCCCGACCATGGGGAAGAGGGTGCTGGCAATTTAAAAACCAAATCTGCTCCACTCAAGCTTGGTGCAGAGGCAATCAAAGCCCAGATGTGGCTGCTCTTCCCAATCTACGAAGGAGGAGGTTGACTATATCATCTGTCTGTCCGTCTATCCATCTATCACCTATCTATGCAAGGCACTGTCCTGACCCAGTTTTGTCATCTGTAAAATAGGAGGAGAGCCCATCCTTTTGACTTCTAGAAGCTTTCCACGAAATACTCTGGAACACTCTGGGTGGAATTCCTTCCGATAAATTGCAGGCCAGGTTGGTTGCTCAAGTTCTGTCTGCATTTGTCTTTTTTTAAAAAAAAATAGCAACACACAAACACACATCCCTGTGTGCAGTGCAAAGTAGACTTACTTGAAAGGGAGAAATTAGTGGAAATAGATTAAAGAAAGAAAATAGTTTCTCTGTCCTGGGGAAAAAAAATTAAAACAGAACCACTTTCCTTCGAAAAGTTTATAGGCACACACACATATGCACAGATACTGCAATTTCCTTTTGGTAGAGAGAAAAAAAGGAGTGCACTTTGGATTAGATTTACCGGCCTAAATGTTGCAAGCTTTGCGGGCTGAGATCCAGATAGAATTACTAACTTCTCAGCACTTCAGCAAGTGCTTGGGAGGCATACTGTGAGTTGAGGGTGTTTTATTGACCTGACTTTAGGGGGATATGAAGGATCAGGATTGCTTCCACTGAAATTACATACAAAAAGCATTAAATTTTGCCTGAGTCAAATTGTGGCTTAAAAAAAAAAAATACTAGGCAACATGTGGAAGGATTTCCTTGCATTTTTAAAGCAATTCTACACAAATCCCCCGCTGGTTTACAGATCTGATGCTAAAATCAGGGAGAATCTAGTAGCATCTAACAAATTTTATTTGTGAAAGCTTATGCATTTTAATAAAATTGGTTGGAAATGATTCATGCCAGAATCATTTTTGGATGTCCATTCTATAGCTTCTTTTCTCTGAGTAAACTCCATGCAACTTAGCTTGCAATTGCACAGGTTTAGGGCATTAAGCATTTTACATTTCTCCATCTTCATTTTTTAAGCTTCAAGAGAAGGAGGGAAATATAGTATTAAGAGCTATTCTTGAATTATGATTTATGCTCTATGGATCCATAGTTAACTTAGCCATAGTTTATTAAATTAACCACCCAAGATAACCAATACATTGGTGGGGCTCTTCAAAGATTATAAACTAAAATCAGGATTAGTTGATAGTTTAGCATGCTGCAAGCACCCATATAACACACAAGCCATCACTTTAAGCTATCACATGCTTTATTCCTTCAGGCATAGCATCTTATGAAAATGCTGAGAACGGCCTTTTGCTTAAACCAGGATTAGGGGTTGAGCATGATGTACGAAACTGCCCACTATGTACCACGCTAGTAAATCCCATCGCAATCATACATGGTTGCTTAGTGGCTTCAATCAAATTTTTTTCTCTTTCTGAGGAGTCTCTGGGGAATCTCTTCGCAGGAACTCCAAACTGGTTTCATTAACATTGATGTGTCACTCCGCTTCCCTTATGTTTATTAAACATGTCACCAGTCAAAATATTGCTTCTTCCAGAAGCAGTGGAAGATAGAGGGAGCCGGAAAGTTGAAAGTACCCACCCCATCCCACTTTCAAAATGACCCAGGTGAAAAGCCCAGAGAAGATGCAATTGACCAGGTTAAAAAAAGGAGGGGGGGAGACTAATCAACCAGCAATTAAACCCAGCCTTGTTATCTCTCAATCTGGCATGCAGGTGCTGATTCATAGCACTGGCTGAGGCCCAGGTGGGGCAAAAGAATCTGCATTTACCACAAAAAAGGGGGAGATTCACCCTCCCCCTCTAAGCACTTGGCGTCATTAAGACGAGGCATCTCAATAAGAAAAAGACACAGCTCACCTTAACATTCCTCTATAGGAGAAAAACCATTATTTTCCCAAGTGCTGTTTGAAGAAGCAAAAAAAAGGACCACTTACTGTAGATCTGATTTAATTATTCTGGCAGAATGGCTGACCTCTGAGAAAACTCTGAACTGCCATTTTTAAAAGATTTTCCCCAGGGTCAGAAAGACTTCTGTCTTACTAAAATATGAAACAGACCTAGCCAGCGCTTAGACTTTCCTGAAAAATTTTCTTGTGAGCCCTATTAAATTAAAAAAAAAATCATTAGCATGACTTTCCTGAAACTGGTGAAATAAGATTAACTCCAGCTTTTTGTGGTCTTTAAAATAAATCCCATTTATTTCATAAGAAATTTGAGGTGACAAATATACTTAACTGAGAAGCATGAATAGTCAAAATATATTGTGCCATAAAAACTTTTGTGAATCTATCCCTTCTCTTACAAAACTGCCTTGAAGAAACCATCAATATTGTTTGGTTTTGAAAAAGGATTTAAAAGAGGGATTTATGTGCAGAAAATAAATAAGACAGTACTCAGTGCTTTTGGGCCAGCAGGGCATATGTCCACCTAAATGGGGTTAAGATCAGAATTTAAGACCCTGGTGCTCTTTGGTTTACCAATATGAAATTCATTAAAAAAATCAAGGCTACTAAGCAAGTTTTCAAAATTGGAAACAATGATTAGAATTTGAGTACCTATGCTACACATGTTTATTATGAAGCCTACCTGCCTAGTCTTCCCTTATCCCAACGAAGAGGTGCAGAGGTTTGGAAGTCTACAAACCATGTTGGTTTAAAAAAATGCACTCCAAGCACAATGGGGCTTACTCCTAAGTAAGCACAGCAGCTGCACAATCTCACTTCAGATTCAGAATTGCTTCAACAGTGAGATGGGCAGCATATACATGTAATAAATAAAATCACTTTGGCCATAAGCCTGAGCAAAGATATTTGACATGAACATTCAATGCCCTGTGGTATATCATGCATTCCACAGAGAATCAAATTCAAATTTTTCAGGAATCAGCCAGTTGTTGTAGACAAATGTATCCATTATTACAGGCGCCACGATTTATAAGTTTTCTGGATTTGTAGAACCCACTGAGGTACAAGCTAACCACAGCCTTGGGTTTGTACAAAATTTGTCTTGACATTCACACACCATGTACAAGTGGTGTACAAGACTTAGGCTTTTATGAACACCAAAAAAATGGTTTATTGTGCAATGTATGGTGTATTGTGCAAACACACACAAAATGGATCAATTTGGGTGCCAGTTACACAGGTTGTGTGGATACATGGAGAGGAAATGCAACTAATGAAAATCTGGGGAGAGAACATTTTCATAGATTTACAGAGTGTGTCTGAATATTAATATCTAAGCATATTCTGCAAGTTTATACAACCTCCAGCGGTATTAACTTTGGACCAATGGATGTTCAAATCTTGACCCCACTTCAAGCAACCACTTCCCTTTAACTCTTTGCTTATATCTTCCTTTGCTCCTTTTGACTTATTCTAAAAGTACCAGTCAATTGATTGATGGAATTAGCCCAAGCTGTCCACCTTCTATTCATGTTTAGGAACTATGGTAGTTAAGCATGAGCATTTGAGATAAAAAGAATTGTGTAAAGGATTTGTCTGCTTCCAGAGATGATCACCTATATTCTGTACAATGGTGTCATTCTCAGGCTTAACACATTTACTCTTAAGTATCTGCTTAAGCATTTGAGATAGCACCAGCAATACAGAACACTGCAGGCAAAGGGGTGGGAAAAAATTCTTGGAAAACTGCAATTACCAGAAGCCCTCCAGAACAATCTTTTCATTGGATTGCAGCCTTTCCCATAGAGGTCTTGTGGAATTCAGACACTTATGTAAAAGTCAAAGGCCTTCCACTGCCAAAAGTTTGACCAGTTTTAAAACTTTAATCTTTGATTAACTTGTCAAAGTTAGGATGAGGTATCAACACAGCATATATCTTTGTTTTAAGCAGAGATTTGTACTCTTGCCAACACATTTGTTTCTGGGACACATGATAATGGAATAACAAAAAAAAAATACATTGGGCTGGGCCATTAACTCTACTTTACAAACCATAATCCTGGCTGGATTAACTATGTGATAAACTAAAATCAATGAAGTATATTGGCATTAAGCAGGTCAGTAATGAGTTTGCCGGTCCCAAGAAAAACATTGTACAATTCCAAAATCCTGAAAATATTGAGAAATGAGTGAATTCTTGACAATATGCCACAGAAGTGGGATAGAAGATTTTTAAAGTATTGTTTTTGTTCTTATTTTTGCTCTGTGGGAGAAAGCGAAAATTGGAGAGTGGTTAAGAGAAACAGTAGAGAAACTATACTGAGAGGTTGCTAACTTAAGCCAGAAGTGAACTGTACTTCATTTGCAAACAGGCAGAAGTGGGGAAAGGGGCACATTAAACCTCCAGTTTTTCATGAAGGCTAGGAGCAATCTTTTCTGCCTATCCCTGGCTCCGCAGAAGTCTGGAATTACAATTTTCATCATTCCTAGCCATCCTGGAGTCTCAAAGAAAGCATGAACCAAGAGAGATCCCTACTTACTTTGGCCCCTTCCTCATGCAAATTTCTCTAGCCCTCAACAACTGCTAGAAATCGATCCTTGTGGTTCAGAAACAACCCAAAGCTATACTTTCATCCACTTGAATTTTAAAGGGAGAAATGTTGTTTTCAATTGGATTCCTCACCCAAAACCAAACTGAACAGAACGGCATAAGAAAAAAAAGCTTCCTTTATCTCTGGCCAGGAAGTTCCAGCCACTCCTGTCAGCAGGTGAATGTTGAGCTGTTCTTCAAAAATCACAGCGCAAGATAGAAGAGATGGCAAATTCCCCAGCCCATTTTGACCTCAGGGGCCCCACCGACTTCAGGAGAGCTCAACCACAAACAAGCCAACTGCATTTTAGTCTACCATGTTATTCGACCTCTGGCTTACTTTAGGGTTAGGGTTTCCTGCAAATCCAGAAACTTGAGTTCTGGTGCAACCAACCATGGATAAATGTATCCTGGGAATAAAACTTGCCCTTTAGCTAGAACCTCGAATTTGCGAACTGGGGTACTTGTTGGAGAACAGCAAAAGCGTTGGAAAGCTGATGATCAAAAAAAAAAAAATAACCAATAAAATCCTGGCTAAGTTGATACATGTTTTATAGTACAGCTTGTTGAGTTTGCACAATAAGTTTCCATACCAAACAAGAGCCGTTCACCCAACAGGCTAAGCTACTCCCCGTCCTCCCAAAAGGGAAACGGGTTAAAAGCTCTCCCAACATTACCTGTTGTAGGAAAGCAGCCACTTATGCTCTGTCTTTTTTGTTTAAAAAAAAAAAACCAGGGCACAGGTTGGCCATAAGTGCTAAGATGAGAGAGAGCGAGGGAGGAAGGGAGCCTGGAGATCTTGCCCCGGTTCGGAATGTGAGAAGACCCTCCAGCTTCGATCGCCCTTCATTGCAACCTGGGAATCCCCCGGCTTTAGGCCGATCGGAGCTGTCAGCCCCACGGAAGAGCTGAGCTCAGCGGAATCGAGGAGCTCCGGAAAACTGAGCGGCGCAAAGCCAAAGCTCTTCGCCAGATTTCAAGCAGCTTTGGCTGGCCACGGCTGGGGATCGCAAACCACCATCATCCCCTTCCCCAGCTCACAGGTGGCTTGGATCCCTCCTGGCTCCTGTTAGTACAGCCTACATGAAATAAAGTAGACTTTCCAATATTTCTGCTGGGATTTGTGTTTTGACCTGGTCTGTCTCGAAGGACTGACGGGGGTCCCTGCCTTCTAATATCATCCCATCATCCGCTGCTTTGCTGGAGAAGAGCTGGAAGCAAGTCCGGAGCTCTCGCACTTAGGCAGAAGCTCCGTTTAGGGCACAGGAGTAAGTTACTCTGGGGACTCAAGTGTGCGGCAGGGAGGGCTGTAGCCACCGGGGGGAGGGGGGCCGAGCGGGCCGACCAAAAAGGAAGGACTCCCCCCGTCGCTATACGAGGAGCCACACCGGGGCAACGGCAGAGCCCCGTCCTCCCCGCCCCCCGCCCCCGCTAAGACGGTGCGGGACTCCCTTCCGAGCACACCAGGCGGAGAATCCCACCTTCCAGCCCCGCAACATCAGGCTCGACGTTCCGCCACGTGCTGGCGAGGCTCCGGAGAAGTTGCGGGAAAGACTCGCCTCCTGGAAGCAGAAGCTCGCCCAACGCTTCGCCTTTCCCCCCCCCCCCCC
>NW_015388430.1:73714-85461 GCF_001527695.2 Protobothrops mucrosquamatus
CCACCCCGTGAATGAGATACCAACTTTTCTCTTTTCCACGGAGCGCCTGCGCGAGTTTCGCGGTGCCAACGTTTGGAAGTCTTCTTGCTTCACCTGTTGGATTGCTGCCTGTTACTTGACAGGCCTGCTTTTTTTAGCTCTGGAGGTGGTTAAATAAACCATGCCATAAAATTACATAGAGAAAGGGGGCAATAAAAGATATCTTCCCGTCGTTAAACATAGGTATCGTTTTATTATTCCTCATTCGATTTCTAGCCTGTCTTTCTATTCAAGCAGGTAGCCCTGGGAACTAAAATTAAAAACAAATCGAGTATAATAAGTTAAAACTAATTCCTTTCTGAAGAAGGAGGTGCAAAATCTTATAAAGTTGTTTGGCTTGGACCAGCAAAGACCCTACCTGGTATGTCGTTTACCATTTGTAAAATAAAAATTAGAGGGAAATTACATGGAGCACCTACATCAAGTCACCAGAGGCTGATTGATTTTTGCAAGAATATGTGTCAAATATCCCATTAATGTGTGACATGAGTGTTGACATGAGGGTGCAAGTCACCTTAAACCTAAGATGCCCCTTTATGTTCCTTGATTTTAGAGGCTGAGGAAAGGAAAAGGGCCAGATCCAAAGCAGCTTAGTTAATAGAGTTTGCTCTAAGTTAATTATCCAGAGATTAATTGCAACTTTTGGCAATCTTATACTGTATGTCAGTGGTTCTCAACCAGGATGTTATGGTGCCAAGTGTTCCATGGCCTTGTTTTTCATGTGCCATGAGATTTCTGTCTATATTTTTTCATTTTTTTGTATTCTGTGTATACATTCAATTTTTAAACATTGTATAACTTCACTTTGAACCATATTTTACCATATATTATATGTGTATATAAAGAATATTTTTTTCTGGTTTGCCACAGAACTGCTATATTTGGCATTGTGTTGAGTTGAAAAAGGTTGAGAATCACTCTTCTGTATGCTTATTCCGAGTAAATATAACTGGGCACAAGAAGGCTTACTTCAAATGGCACACAATTGAATCTGAATGCTCCAATTTCACTGGAAGAGAACAGCTTTGTAACTTTTTCTGAAAAAGCCTAAGCCTATTTCAAAGTTCAAAAGAGGTTAGAATTCCATCTGACTTATGTTGTCCAGATGCAACAGGACATTGGGGGTACCTGTTCTTAAGAAAATATGCAACGTATTGTTTTGAAACTCTTAAGTTGCTCCTACATATTTAACAAAGAGGACTGTAGTGAGACACAAACGCCCTCATTAATCCAATTAAATATTTTGATATAGATATGTCTCATGCTCATAATGCTCATAGAGTTTTAAGGTCTCTGAGCAAATGTTCAGGCCTATGCTGATAAGGGGATCTATTCCATGGCTGAGTTTAGACATTATGCTAAATCCTAAAATTGGGTGAACCTAACATGATTTGTCCATGCAAGTAAATTGAACCAAAGCTTAATATGATTTGCTGTACATTCGTACTTTCAATTTATGTTTGCATCTTTGCAGGAGGTCAAAGCAGCATACATAACTTTCTCTTCACTTTTTCTTCACAAATTAGTGATGCGCAGAAGCTGTCAAATCAAGAATGAACTAGAGAACTCTAGAACTTTTTGCTTCCCTCCAGACCATGCCATTCTGGGGGTGGATGGGCAGTCCAGCACTTCCTGGAAATCTCTGAAAGAGAAACATATTCTGGGATGATCCACCCTCCAAGCAGGCAATCTTCCCAGAAAACAATTATGTTCAAACCCCATTGAAACACCTCTAATTTGGAAGATTTGATTCTGGAAACTACCAGGTCTCCCTCACTTCCAGTGGCATGGCCTGGGAGAAAACCCAAACCTTCAACTGAACTATCCATTCCTAGATGAACATATTCTGCACATAGAAGGGAAATTTCAGGTTGAAAGATCTACTTGGATTCAACCCAATGTCCTATCACTACACGTGCTGCCTCCCCCACTTATTTATTAAGTGTTTTTGAGTCAATCTTGACTCCAGACAACTGTGGATAAGTCCCTACAGTTTTCTTGACAAAATTTCAGAAGTGATTTGCCATTGCTTTTCTTTCTAGGCTGAGAGACAGTGACTGGCCCAAAGTCACCCAATCAGCTTTCATGTCTAAGGCAGCACTCAAACTCATGGTTTCTAGCCTGGTGCCTTAACTACTACACCAAACTGGCTTTCTCTCACTCCACCTCATCCCACCCCCTTCTGAACCCTGAAGTCCCCAATATTAGCCTACTCTTAAGTGGAGGACATTGTTCCTTGTGACCTCTACAGCCCCATTTAAGATGAGATCAGCAGATGAAGTCAAGGGATCCTATCTTGAAAAACTGAATTATCTTCTTGCAGATGTGTTTCCAACTATCGGCAACCAAGTTGCTATTTTTGCTCTGCTGTCATTTAATCTCAGAAAGAAATTCTTAAATTTTGGCTTTATTGTGTTGTAAAACTAGCCAGTTGCTTAATTAATAGGAATCTTTCCATACAAAGGTAGATTTGCTTTTTCATTTGCAAACAAATCACATTAATTGCATGGCTAATGAAGATAATAATGTAAGGCTTATATCAAAAGCTTCTTGATGTTTTAAGAGGGCAAATTACTTATTTTTGTTTGTTTATGAGACTTTTATATTACTTCAGTTCTGACTGTTAGTATTCACTCAATAATAGATAATGCAGTAACAATCAGATACAATAATTTCCAACTCATAGTAGTATTAATGCATTGTATCCCCCCCCCTCAGATAACAGTCCATTAAAGGACTTCCAGAATAACCATGTTTTAGCAAACAAAAAGTGATTTGGATCTCAGCTTAATTTAATCTATCACTTAGATTTACTCAGGTTAATTTAATCTGTTACTTGGGGATGGGAATACTTGTTTGATCATATTTGAATTGGAAAGTGAACCCTTTCGGTCTATACTTTTCGGTAGTAATAGCTCTCTGCTGGATTCATGAATGTCATTCAGGGGTTTAGAAGTTCTGTAGGTGTAGTAGTTAGTTGGTCAGGCAAAACCAACTCTGTTCATGTGTCTTAATCTAAACCCCTTTGTGCTTTCCTCTGTTGCCACCCTGCTTAGTAGACCAATTTGTGAGGAAATGCATAGTGTGAATTGAATCCGTGTTGCTTAAAACAAACCGCAGTTAAACAAAACCTGGCTTAGTAAGTCATAAGAACATAGTTGGCCTCTTTCAAGCCAGGCGTCTGTTTTTCATGTATTTCATCTCCCATTTCTGAAAGAAAGCTAAATATCTCAGCCCACCTACCTCCCCGGGCTGTCGTAAATGGGGGGAACTAGAGAATTTAGGTAAGTTGCTTGGAGCTCCTGAAAGAAAGGATTAATCTATGCGCCCTGATCTGGAAGCAAGTACCTAGGTCCAGCGCGCGCGACTGGAAAAAAATTGGGACTTTTTTTTTGGGGGGGGGGAGAAGGCCTCACACGACGGGGCGGCAACGGCCACCAGGCCCTTCGAAAAAAACCCCTTCTGTTCATTCCGGGCGTCCGAGAGAAAGGAGATCCGCTCTTTTTCTGCGGAGGCTACCTCGTTAAACGCTCGCTTCGGGGCGTTTAGAATAGTATAACAGAGTTGGAAGGGACCTTGGAGGTCTTCTAGTCCAACCCCCCTGCTCAGGCAGGAAGTAGCCTATTTAGTAGCCCCACTCCCCTGTGTGCAATAGAGACAAATGGAAGGGGCGAACTGGACGAGGCCCAAAGGGAGGGAGGGAAGGAAGGAAGGAAGGAAGGAAGGAAGGAAGGAAGGAAGAAAGAAAGAAAGAAAGAAAGAAAGAAAGAAAGAAAGAAAGAGGGAGGGAGGGAGGGAGGGAGGGAGGGAGGAAGAAAGAAAGAAAGAAAGAAAGAAAGAAAGAGAAAGAAAGAAAGAAAGAAAGAAAGAAAGAAAGAAAGAAAGAAAGAAAGAAAGAAAGAAAGAAAGAAGGAAAGTTTAACCACGTGGAAAACGGCCTTTGCAGGAATTCAACAGGTGCAGCTACTCTCGCCAAAGGCCACATTCCCGATTTGAAAAACCAAATAAAATAAAATAAAATAAAATACAAAGGGGAGTGGAGGAATGAAACCTGTTGAAAAACCAATTTCTATCCTATCCTTAGTCGGAATAGCCGGCTAGCCACGGCTCCGAGGGTCCACGGAGCAAACGCTGGGGAAGAATTTGGGACGGGCGAAAGGGGCGTAGAAACGTGGATCGGGAAGGGAGACGGGCTCGCATTTAATCAGATTTCGCGATTTATCTCTCCCGCGCCGGGGGAGGGGAATGCACCCTTACTGCCACTCTGCCCTACAGCGTGTAATCCACCTTCAAAGCAAGCGAGGCCTCTCCGTTTCTGCTGACACATCTTAAGCTTTGGGGAATCCGACAGGTCGACATACCTCCCCCTACCTTTTTTTTTAAATTTCATTTAAAAAAAAAAAAAAAAGGTGAGATCCTCTCCGTTTTTAACACACACCCCAGCTCCCCAAGATCTCGGTTCAGTCCTGCACAATTGTGCCAGATGATGCTTATTCAATCCGAGATGCAGTCTCCGTGCGTTCCGCCGGAACAAAGGAGCATGGCTAGTTTTTTTTTTTTTTTTTTCTAGCCCGATCATTCTCAGCCAGGTCTCGAGAGCGTGGGGCAGGTTTTCTTTCCTACCCCACTGTAGGGAGACTTGAATGAATCGCCGCTCCAATTTTATTGTACAAACTGGTAAGGCTCGATCGGGATTAAAGGCAGCGCTTTAAAGAGAATTTCGACGGGAATAAAACGGTTTACTGTCGGTTCTGTGAGATCAACCAAAAGCTAGGTGTCTGCCTTATTAAAAAAACAAATTCATACACATTTTGACCTCCCCGCTCTGTAACCCAAAAGTTTTAATCTGCCAGAAAGGGTTTCTAAATTTTTTACTCTCAAAGAGACAGAACTGTATCTTATTTACATGAGAATTTAAAAAAAGAAAAAACGGGGAAAGGTGGAAGAGAGTTTCTCTTCGACGACAACATAAATATTCCATTCTGTTTACAGTATTTCAGTTTCTTCATAGTCGTCTACGGCCCAAAACGGAAAAAGAAAAAAAGAACAAAAAAAAAAAAGGGGGGGGGAGGGAATTCAAACCAGATTCTCTCCCTCAGTTCTTCTGTTTCTCCTCCACGAAGCTCCAAGTGGGAGGTTATTTGAGTTTTGGGAGGTATTTCTATGTGTGAAGATTTCCCATTATTGTTAAGTACCTTGAACTTTATTTGAAGAATGGCGGAGCAGAGTTGTTCTATTTAATTTTTAAAAAGCCACTTGAAACCTCGTACCCATTGATCTGGAACTAAGCCCTTGATTTGCAGAGTAACCATGTATAAAATTGCACCGCAAAGTGAAGCAGATAAGTGAAAAATAATGGCACCTGTAAACTCTTCAAAAATTTGCTGGCTGTTTATTAGGCTTTAAGGGCAGCGTTCATGTAGGATTAAACATTGGTTATGCCCGATTCTGTTTATACTGAATTGGAATAAAGATTTCATCATAACTCACAGTCGGGCTTAACTTCCCATTCATAGGGGTACTAGCCTAAAATACTGTTTTGTTTTATTTTATTATTGTTTTTCCTATTTGACTTCATAGAGGCAAGAGCCAGTCCAGGATGGAGTGACATAGAAATCTCACTTAGCTGTCATGTTTCTGTTGTGGCTATTTTTAAATCTTTTAGAGTAGACCTTTGCAATTAGTGCTGCAAGGGACAGTAGCTGGAAAGACCACAAACTGGCTATTTCTAGATTCCAATGGAGATATGCTCACCCTTTCTGAGTTTTCTCTCCCTCTCCACTCTTCAGCTGAAAGACCAGAAGTGGGCTACAGCTTTGACTTTATTATTTGTAGCATGAAGAGTCACTCAAGTCAGGTGTGTGTGACTCTCAGGGAGTTCATGGATGTAACAAATGAGAGAAATGCCTTGTCACTGCCTTCCTCCAGAATATTTGTCAATTTCATAGCTTAGGCTGCAACCCTGATATTCCCTTCTTTAAATACATTTCATTTTTTAGGATATGTTTTAATTATATTGCGTAGATATCCCCCCCCCATTCAGTAAATAAATGTCATCCAGAATAGCTTGAGAGTGATATGGATGGCATATAAACTTAAATAAATAAATAATAAAACATAATGGAAATGTAAACTGCTTGCAGTCAACATAAAAGTGAGATGGGCAGCCATATAAATTGATTAAATAAATAAATAATATATCCAAATAAACCATATTTCTTTTTTTATATATATTTCTGCTGGAGATGGAAATAGTGATAGGTTTAATGACATTCATTCAACACAAATGCATTCTGCTTTCAGGTATGACCAAGCAGATTCTTGTTGTTCTTCTCCCCTCCAAACTTTCTTAGTTTAGGATTGCCTAAATTTCATGAACGGTAAACCACAATCCACTCAGCATAGTCAAGTTGAGACAGCTGAGGATGATGGAAGATGTAGCATAGTTTATCTGGAAAGGGCCAGTTTGAGGAACCCTGCAGGACAAAATATTTATTTGAAGGTGAGGATATTAATTTCAGTTATGTTCTTACCTCATTAACTGGACATTTCTACTAACTAGTAATAATGTGGGGGTTTACTACACAATAGTTAAGCCCATTTGGGCCTACACCATGCAAAGCCATAAATTTGCAAACTATTGTTGAATAAGTCACAAGATAAATCACTGTCCTTTATTCCAAACCACAGTATCTAGATCCATTAAATATTACACTTCAATAACATATTATGTAATGGCTACACTTGTTCATCATGTTAAAGCAAAACCAAATGAATCCAACTAGCAGTTTGCGTAAAGGCTAGTAAACTGCGGGCCTGTGGAGAAATGTAGCTCCAGTTTTGTATCAGTTTATAGATTCCTAATCCATCCAAGAAGGTGCCTCTTTGATGCCACTAGCTTTAAATATCTTTCTAAATAAAGGATTTATTCAGAGGAAAGAGTAATGTTAGAGTATTTCTTAACCGGATTTCAGAGTCTTTAACAGCCACAGAACACACAAGAATCCTACAGCTGATCTTTCCTTCTGGCATGTTGATAGGGAAAACATCACCTGCTAAAATTCTATGCAGATGTAAAAAAAAGAAAAGAAAAGAAAGACAGAGTTTAGAGTTAGAAGCGCTGGCCCAGCTATCATCTCTCAGACAGAATGCTACCATACAGCCCATCAAATATGTGAATTCCATTCCATCTGAACCCATGTGAAAGTTCAGTGATGTTTAGTCTATGCCAAGCCATTCACACCTGCAAATCAATCCCTTCACCCACCCCTCATGACCCTCCCCCCCACACCCATCTCAAGTTGGAATGTTTATATAAGGACTGAATCATTAGAACCTTTTCACACAGATTGCTCTTCACATTCACATTTATCCAACCACTTTCATCCAAGTTCCAGTTGATGGGAAGGGATCTCTATCGCCATCCTAATTTGAGTTAAGATGAATCAGACTATGAAAGGACGTGTGAGCATTCCTTTTTTCTGATTGGATTAAGAATGACCTGGCAAATAATTCAATGGTGAGATAGATGAGGTAGCTTCTGCCCTAGGGTATGGGAAGGAGAGAATGGAAAGACCCTTGAAGTTTCCTTCAAACCTATGAATCTTAAATAAATGTCTCAACTCTATGGCTCCATTACCCATTCATTGGTTTTTAAAAGAAAGAAGGAATCCACTATAGAAGGGGGCAGTTGGACTTCACTGCCTGACAGTCAGAAAGGACCCTCTAAGGATGACAGGCTAGGTGATAGCCCATCCTTAAATTTATGTGGATTTCAACTGCCTTAGTCCTATTGGCTTTAATAGACCTAATCAGGCCCCAGATCTAAACCTCAAACTTGAAAACAATTACTCAGTAGGACAATATTAAATAGAGTCCACCATTTTAAATCCCAACTTGGTTTTACCACCTATAGTGTCTATCTTAGGAGTGGTACAATTATCCTACATCCCACACATGAAGGATGGGTTAGGTTTAGTTAAACATGGTTTGGTATTAGAACAACTCAGATGCATCAATCCTTTTAATTCCAGGCGGTAAAACTAATTCCTTAAAATATAAGCCCCCAAAATCTGTGAATGTTTCTGACTTTGCCTGCTTCTGCTTTTGGACCATTGACTTCAATGGAAAAAATAAATGGAGGAGACCGAAAATACTTTAACGTAGGCTATAATAAGAATAAATAGGAAGAAGGGAGAAAATCTAAATGAATATTTAGTTCCAAAGGCCTCTCAGCTACATTTTTAGTTTGAACCACCTCGATGAAATTATTTTTTATCTTCTTATAGGGTAGAAAGACAGATGAAAACTAATTTTTCTTAGAAGACATTCATACTGGAAATTTTCTGTCTTTTTTCTCCTCACCCGGCTATGGAAGACGGCAGAGGAATCAAGTTTTTATTTTAATTCACCTCTTTCCTCTGGGTGGTAGATAGCAAAGCAAAGGCAAGATTGGGGCAGAAATGACATTTTTGCAGGGCTGACAAAACTTACCTCAATGAAAAGAGTAGAACTAATTTAACTGACATTCCTAATCATACTAACAAGGTGACCAGCAATGGGCTCACAGCATCACAAAATATCAAGTACCAGCTATTTTAAAAGGGGAAAAAAAAATCCCTCTGAACATGCTTCTCCCTACGTTTTCCTGACAGGTGGTAACATAATTGTGTTTGCAAACAAATCCATGACTCTATCAATTCTTTCAAATCATTTTGGAGTCATATTTCGTGATTACAGGAGGTTAGTTAGTTAGAGAGGGCTGGCTTTCCCTCTCCCTGTCATGATACTTCAGTGTGGTCCCTGTATGTTTTAAATAAAGTTTCGGCTGCTTTGAAAGCCTGCAGGGAATTACAGCTCAGTGTATTCTTTTCCTTCAGCCAAACCCAGACATAATAGTTTTAATCACCTGTACGGGTGAGATTCTCATAACAGTTCTTCATAAAAGAGTTCTCATCTTCGCTTTATAGTAACTAAAATGCTTTCATTCTATGTAATGCTGACTTTTTATATTCCTATACATAGTCCTTTTTTTTGGTTAGGTAGTTTTGTTTATTCATTAAATTTCTTACTGCACGTCTTTCCACATCACCTTCCTCACCTAAGTGCTCTGGAAGGTTTACAATTTTTTGACTTGTTTCAGAATGGATTGAGGACTAATTGCATTTATTTTGTGTACCACCAACCCTTAAGCTGGCTCTGGCCTTTAGCTACAAGGCATTGCTATTATGGCTTGCCACACAGTCAGCCAGATGTTCAGACTGGATTTGGCATTTTTATTCATCTATCATGTCCTTCCCAAAGTTCTGGGATAGGCAGATGTAGATGTTTGGTGGTGTTACAGGTATTGTCACAGGATGCAAACTATTCGGAGTCAAACTGCCTTTTGCAATTGACAATGAATTTGTCAGTTCCAATGGTGTTCAATGGTGAAAAAAGTAAAGTTCTATATTTAGGCAAGAAAAACGAAATGCGTATGTATAGTGTAGGTCAGGGGTGTCAAACTGCCGGCCCGTGGGCCAGATGTGTCACGCCAAAAGCACACCCACCCCATTGCCGGCAATGGAAAAAAAGTTGCAATATGTCGCGACACGTCACATGATGTCATAAGTTTGACACCTGTGGTATAGGTGGTATCTGGCTCAATAGTAGTAACTGTGAGTGGCATCTTGAAGTCTTAGTGGACAATCACTTAAATATGAGCCAGCAGCTCAGCTGCAGCTGCCAAAAAAGCCAACACAGTTCTAGGCTGCATTAACAGAGGGATAGAATCAAGATCACACAAAGTATTAATTCCACTTTATAATGCCTTGGTAAGGCCACACTTGGAATATTGCATCCAGCTTTGGTTACCATAATATAAAAACCGTTTTGACACTCTAGAAAGAGTGCAGAGAAGAGAAACAAAGATGATTGGGGGATTGGAGGCTAAAATATATAAAGAAGAGTTGCTGGAATTGGGTATGTCTAGTTTAATGAAAAGAAGGACTAGGGGTGACATAATAGTAGTGTTCCAATGTCTCAGGGGCTGCCACAAAGAAGAGGGAGCCAAGCTATTCTCCAAAGCACCTGAAGGCATGACAAGAAGCAATGGATGGAAAGTAATCAAGGAGAGAAGCAACCTAGAACTAAGGAGAAATTTCCTGACAGAACAATTAATTGGTGGAATAACTTGCCTCCAGAACTTGCGAATGCTCCAACACTGGAAGTTTTTAAGAAGAGATTGGACAACCATTTGTCTGAAATGGTATAGGGTTTCCTGCCTGAGCAGGGGGTTGGACTAGACCTCCAAGGTCCCTTCCAACTCTATTATTCTGGTGTTCCAACTCTGTCTTGGGATTGCACCCAAGGTGCCTATTACTATTGGTACTACCTTTGGTTGCTTTTGCCACAGTCATTCTATTTCCATTTGCAGGTCTTTATATATATTTTTTACCTTCTCTGGTTCCTTCTCTTATATTCTGCTATTTCCACTATTCAGTCTTTTTTTTTATCTTTCTTATTGACAATTGTTAAGTCTGCCTGTCTGTTTGAATTCTAAAGTCCCAGAGCTCTTTAGCTTCTTCATTTTCTCTTATTTTCTCTATTTTACATTTCCACCAGTTTTTGCTTGCAGGCAAATGGTATTTCTTTCAGATCTTCCAATGTACCATTGTTGTTACTTTCTCATCCCATTGTTTGTAGTTATCAGCGGCTAACCAGGTGATCCACTGTTTCTTCAACTTCTTTGCAGAGGCAGCATTTGCTATCCTTTGCTCTCTTCTCAATTCTGGCTTTGTATGCATTACTACTATTATCGTTAATATTACTATTATTACTATTATAGTAATAATGTTATTACTAGTGCTATCATACTGCTATATATCAGTATACTTGAAACAATGGCAGGTGGCTGACTCTAGTTATCCATTTAATTTTCCATAATCCCTCTAAGTGCTGTTCTGGGACTTTATGGGAAATTTAAGGAATTGTTAGTTCCTCATTGCCACCTACCCCATCCTGCACAGCCACAATAGCCAGATAAGGCAGTCACTGAGGTGAACAGGGACCCTCCAACTTGAAATCCACTCAGGATCTCTTATGTTGTCCAAAAGATCTCCCATATCCCTTTGTCATATAAATGGAAACTTTTTGTAATATGGGAATCACAATAAAAATAACCACTATCATGGGTCTGTCTTTTGGATAGTCTTTCCGGATTCCTGTCTTCTAAATGTTTAGGTGCTTTCCAATTCATTCCTCTACTCTTTTTAGGAATTTTATTTTGGCTATGAAAAGTAATTTCAAAGAGCCTCTTTGCAGATTGCCAAAGGCTGAAACATTGAAATGACAATAAAATTCTGCAGCTAGTATTTTTTTCACTACTAAGGAGGAATATCAAATTGATCCTCTCTGAAAACCAGGTAGAGTCTGGTATACTTTCTGGAGAACATGAATCAACTGATACAATCTCTTCCTGAATTATGGAAAGTAATTGGAAAGGCCAGACATGGCAACATTATTTATTATTATTTATTAATTTGATTTATATACCGCCCTTCTCCCGAAGGACTCAGGGCGGTGCACAGCATATTAAAAACAAGTAACAATAAAATACCAAAATAAAATTAATAAATACCAAAATAAAAACCCCTCTAAGACCAAATTAAAAGCCAAATATTAGTAGCTGTGTCGTAATTAAAATTATATTAAAAATCATCCCTAACTAA
>NW_015388430.1:86423-135731 GCF_001527695.2 Protobothrops mucrosquamatus
GCCGCAAAGCGAAGGTTGGAGACTGGACGATAATTGGCCAGCTCATCTGGGTCCAGGGAAGGCTTCTTGAGGAGGGGCCTCACGACGGCCTCCTTAAGGGCCGCAGGAAAGGCACCCTCCTGCAAGGAAGCGTTAACAATCCCCTGGAGCCAGGCTCGTGTACCCTCCCGGGCTGCCAGTACCAGCCAGGAGGGGCACATCCCTAAGAAGACCTTTAGGGGCACTCTGGCATTAAGAGTTTGGCCTACAACTGCAGTCAATGAAATATATCCTCCAGAAGTGGCTTGGTATATCTGCCATTGAGTTCATGCAAATGACTTCTAAGGAGCATATATCATCTATATTGCTAAATCCAAGCATTGACAGTCTCCTACTTCCTTCAGCTTCAGAGAAACTTCAAGAAGAGGGACATCTGGAAGCAGAAAGTAGTCTAGTAACCTCCCTGAATAATTACATTGTTTAGTTTGTTAATGAGTTCCCAGAAACCATCTAAACCACAATTTATTAAATAAATCATAAATGACTGGATAATACTTGTACAACACACTAAGCTATAAACTGGGTTTCACCAACCAAAGTTGCTGAATTTACATAATACACTCAGCCAAAATCAAACAAATCAGATTATGGCCAAAATGTTGAACGAACCAGGCTTATGTACGCATGTATTTAGACAGAATTGGATATTCCATAATGAAGGCAGTTCTCGAAAAGAGCAGTTTTGATGCTATTCCAGGACAGCCTTGTTCAACTTGGTTTCCTTCTATTGCATCTGTCCAAGCTGAGTCTCAAATGCCTAGTCTGCAGAGGGAATTCTGAGGTTGTTAGTTCCAATACATCAGAAAGGTACAAATTAAGCAACACAGTCTTAGATCAGATTGCCTACTAGTGTCCTTCCCCAATTAAAATAATACAGGAAACAGAGAACTTCTAGATGACCTCGGTTTTGAATAGTGTTAAAGTACCTTGGAATAAGTGCCTTGTTCTACCTGTCAAAGCCAGTGGCAGTGTCTTCTGTCCCTTGCAATTTACCTAGACTCTATTTCAGGTAACTGAATATGTTTCAGTTACCTGAAATAGAGTCTAGGTAAATTGCAAGGGACAGAAGACACTGCCACTGGCTTTGACAGGTAGAATAAGGCAGTTATTCCAAGGTAACTGAAACAGGTAAAAGAAGTCACCTGTCCTCTTTTTCTTTTAAAATTATAATCTGATAAAAATGGTTTAAAGACAGATGTTCTTATTATGGCAGAAACAATTACACCTTTAAAAACTGACAGCTGCTATAATACAATTTTTTCTTGAACTGCCGTTCACTTCACCCAATGCACAAAAATGTTGGCCTGACAGAGTAGTATATTCATGTGATTATGTAATTATTAGGTGAGAGGGAGATATAGACAAATTATCCAGATCGTCAGTTGATCAGAAGCACTTTATCCAACGGAAATATAGAAGTACGTATACATGTAACCATTGAAGTGCACATGCAGAGTCTGTTTTTTGAGGTCAGAGCAAATTACTCATGTAAAACACTGCATTCCTCCAAATGAGACGTCTTATCAAGTTACAGATAAGTAGATATCTCTGCTGCAAACTGATGCAATCGGTAAGGTTTCAGTTAGCACAATCATCTTTTTCCCAAGGCTGAGTCAGTTTCACCATGAATTTTCAGAGGTTATTAATGCATAATATAATCTTGCTAGCCAGGGAGAGACAAGCTTGCCATATACAAAAGAACCAATACTATTAAGATCAGCTGTTGGCATATTTGAAGGGCTACAAGTTTTAAGCTACAAAAACCCAGAAAGTACTAAACAATAGCAGAGAGGTACAAAAAAAGGTCTTCTTCTGTGCTCCCATCTAATGACCATCCTGAAATTGACATCCCACACGAGAGAGATTTCCTCCTTCCGAATCACCAGATCTCAAGGTCCTCACCAGATATGCCTGGTATAACTATTTAGACTTATATTGTCTTCCTGTAGGAATCTTAGGTGCCCTTTCCATCATGTAACACATTTTTGAAAAGCTTAAGCCTAGATCTCTGTGGTTCCCCTTGTCTTCCTTGCCTTGTACCCAGATTCATATCAGACACTGTTCCACATTTTTAAAAATATAAAAGTAGGGACCCCTTCATTCTCATTAGAAGTGGGAGAAAAATGGTATGAACACTGAGTATTTGGTGATGGATTCTTATGTTGCAAAGTAGATGAGTGAAGTAATCAATGAATGTCCATTGTACATACAGTAGGTGATATACCCCCGTATGACATTGGATGGCGTGATGGAAAACAAATGAATGAAATATTTTCATTCATGGCTTCATGTATAAATGCATGCATATGCATTTAAAACATTCCTAATTGATTGTAGCTCCAGATTACTAGAACTTCATGTAAATATTTCTATTCATGCCTGATCAGAAAAGCTGACTCAGGATATCATACATGAGAACTTTAAGTTCATTTTTAAAAAGAATGTTTGGAACATAAAATAAAACCAGAATGATTTTATATATATTACTGTTTCAATTAATATCTTCCCTTTCTACCTACATTCAATTTCTAACCCTAAGTAATTGTAGAACAATTTCAGTTTTGAAATATAACATTTAAATACTTGAGCCTGAATGGGTAAATTCAAATAATATGAAGTCAGGCTTTGCTCTATCTGGGAAGAAAGAGAATAATAAGAATTCAGAAATGGGACATAGGAAAAAAACCTCTAGTATCTAATGTCTTGTTTTAAGTACTTCCGATTAACCAGGGGGCATATTAAAATAATACCAGCCTGATTTTCAAGTGTGAAGCGGTTAAATTTTGTCACCACAGTTTAACCATAACCCACCCCATGGCAAGGTAAAGTTCAACAAAACTTCCATCTAGAAGGGAAGCTCTGGCACATATTTTAGGTTCAAGAGAAAAACAACACTAAAGGATTTATTTTCTGGCAGGTTAGGTAAACATATGCCATGAGTTTAATTTTCCTCTAGTATAAATTAGAAAGCTGAAGTTAATTAGTGTTGTTCTACCACTGACAATTAAGGGATATGACTAAAAAACATAGCTGTAGAGTTGGCACAGTCATGAGTTTTCTATCCCAAATCCCATTCCTGGCATTTCTTGTAATTTTCATAGAGAAATCTTGAACCTGACAGTTTGACATAAGAGATGGTCCAGTAAAGTTGTGCTATCCAGATCAAAGCTACATACCGATTGCTGGGAACCATACTGAATTTTTTTCAAGAAGTGGTAAACATGCTGACTTGAGTTTACTATTGAAGAAAATGAAGCTGATTTCTATCAGTATTATATTTTGTGTTTGTGGTGGCTCTGGTGGACCTTAAAAGACATGTGATCAAGTTCTCACAATTCATATAATACTTTTTGAATATATTTGAAATTAGTCTTGATGCATTAACCTAATACAATCACAAGGTTGTTACAAAAATAATAATGGGTGAGAAGGCTGAAATAAGATATATCTTGCCTCAGTATCTTTAATACTGAGTAGCTATGTAAAATAAATTTGATAAAGTGACTAAATTAGCGTGGGGGCAGTTCTCTCTCTCATAAATGGGATAAAATGCAATAAATAGTCCAAAAAATAAACTTCACCCCTATTCTTCCAGTCGCAAGCAAGATGGGGATAAATCATGCTTGCCAACTTTTAGGAAGAAATACTGAACAGGTTAGGTGACACCTACAGTGACAGAAGTGCAGAGTGGTCACCCCCAAAATTGCAAGGTTTTTGGATGGTTTATATTCTCAAAAATTACAGCTATTGAGACATAACCTTGTGTTCTTCCAGAATCTATGGGTTAAGGCTTTTGCATTCCCTGATGCGAGATAATGAACACAGGTAACATTTTAAAAAAAATAATCCCCAAATACAAAGAAAAACATGAGGACAAGTAGTGCTTCAATTGCTTGGCTTAATAATGTAGATTGCTCTTGTTTAATAATGGTTGCATTTACATAAGCCCCATTGAGGCTTTGAAGTGAGTGAAGGGGAGGGGATGAGCTGACACTTTTGCTGAAATCACTTTTGTTCGACTGGAGACAGTTTTCTGCTGGACTGGTTTAACAAGGTAACAGTCCATTGGCTCCCAAAGATGCCAGCCGCTGAACAAAGGAGTCAAAAATCTACACACACTCCCATCCCAAATCCTTCTGTCTTGCCTATGCACTTCTAGACCAACATCTGCATTCATGGTAAATGCAAGGAAAAGTACTTCAAAAAAGCTCCTTCTCATTACATGATTTGCAACACCAGCAAAGAATTTTACAGCATTTATTTCTAACAAAATGTCTCTGAATTACAAAGCAGTCTTTCACCTGGCCAAGCCAAACCATGAACAACCTTTTGAAGTCCTTATTAAGGGTTTCTTTTAATAATATTCAGTAGATTAGATGAGAAATTGAGAGACTCCGTTCCATTTGGGTTAATTCCAACTTTTTAGACAAGTTTATTTGTATAATTTGCAAAAGCTGATTGGCAAAGAGCAGAAGTAGTATTGTGGCTCCTTTGCTGAAGTTTGTTTTCCAAATCTTCCCCGTTTCAATGCTTTTATTTGCATTTTGCATAAATCCTATGATCTGAGCCGCTTTGGAACTTGGGAGATTTCTTCTCTGTTTACGGCTCAGTTCATTATGTTGCAATTTTCCCAGTTCCTTGTCACTTGTGTTGAAAAACACCAATATTGCAGGCGTGTGTATAAAACAAAGGTATAAAAATGTAATTGAATTATTTGGGTGAAAAGATTTTCTTGTCCATAGAAAAGAGGGATAAAAATAAAACATCTTAAAAATAAAATTAATCTTGGCTGCAATCTTTTGTATGATGTGCTAGAACAGGGGTGTCAAACTGCCGGCCCGCAGACCAGTTGCATCATACAAAGGCCGCATCCACCCCAGCTCTGGCAATACAAAAAAAGCCGCGATATGTCACGACGTGTCATGTGACGCATCGAGTTTGACACCCGTGTGCTAGAATATTAAATGCTGATGAGGGTGTTTTCTGTTTTGGAGCAGAGATGAATAGGGCTCAAATGTTTCATTGTAGTTCCATTATGAATTATCAGGGATTAATTTAAGATAATGCAAGTAAAATAAGATTGTAAATTTCCTTAGGGCTGGGACTTGTTCCAGTATCTGTAAAACAGCCTGATGAACTAAGTCCAACTTTTTCCTATGCTGGTAGTCAAGTGGGATGGAAATTCCTCTAGACCAGCAGAGCTGTTTGTAGTTAAGCCACTGGACTCAGCTTGAACAGGTTCAAATTCTCTTGGATTTCAGCAGTCAGTCCTGAGTCAGTTATATTCCTGAATTCTTCTTGTGTATGCAGGTTGAATTCTGAGAGATCAAGTGGCATACAAATGCAAAATAAATAAATAAAAACAAATTGACGGTGGAAAAAAATGGTCAGCTTTACAAAGACCTGCGGAATGCTTTTCTTTTAAAATCATCAAATAACTTCATCATAAGGCAAATCAATAAATTGTGATTTAACAAGGTAAATGGTTTGAATCTCCTGCCTGGCTGTGGCACCACTTTAAATCAAGAGTGGGAAACAGTCTCTCCCCAACCCCCCCCCCACCCCGAACCCCTGCACTCTTAAAAAATCACCATTGCTTATTTACTTAATCTCTTCTTTAGCCATCTCAGTCACCGAAACAATGCTGATAACATGGAGCTATTCTATTTTTAAAAACAATAATAACAGCCCTAAGGACAACATTGGGGACAAATGTGGGCATTAAATTTCAGCAAGATTATGGTTGTACATCTTGTCCTTGAACCCCCTCATGGCCTGAGACCTGACCATCTTGGTGAGGTGGTTGTATCACCAACAATGGACCTTCAGACTTTAGAATATAAATCTTTGGGGTTCTTGGTGCTTTCTAAGCTTGGTTGTTTTCCTGAAGACATTTCATCACCCAACTAGGTAACATCATTAGTGCTCTTTTCTAGCCTTGGGAATGTTACCTAGTTGGGATAATGAAATGACTTCAAGAAAGCAACTAAGCTCAGAGAGCACCAATGATCCCACAATGCAACCCTGAGCTAGAAATATTCTCTTCTATTAGTATAAATCTTTACTTTTAAAAAGGAGGAAGTGTAGTGCTCAGTCCTAAAAAAACCTTCTGATGTCCATGGAGATTGAGGTTGTTAGATAAATTAGTAGTAAGTAAGTAAGTAAGTAAATAAGTTGCCTTCCTTTTCCTTCCCTCTTTGATTTTGTGGGGGTTTTCTAAAAGGCTGAAGTGCAATGATAAAATGCCTTGATTTCTGGGGGGGGGGGGGAAACAAGGCTTTAAAAGGCAGGGTGCCACAAGGAAGTTGAGCTAGAAAACATGGCTATATAGCAACTGGCTTAGGCAGTTTTTGCCTTCTGCTGTGGTCAAACATGTTAAAAACTAGTAGGACATTTCAGAACTGTGTAGGTTAGACTGGAAAATTAAGCAAGAATGATTATCCATTGTAGTTGTGTTTCTATGATTTCTAGACATCGCAGCAAGCTTTCAAAGCAAAAGCAAAAACAAAAACAGGAGGCTAGAAAGCAATGTTTATCAAAGAGCAAGGGTTTTCAAACTTGGCAACTTTAAGACTTGAGGACTTCAACTGGCTGGCTGAAGAATTCTGGGAGTTGAAGTCCACCAGTCTTAAAGTTGCCAAGTTTGAAGACCCCTGTCGAAGCGCATAATCCCTGACTTCTTCAAAATTATTCTTAGTAGGCTAAATAATTTCTCTTATGTAATTAATTTCCATAGACTTGCAGGCTTAGCTTATTGGATTCATGCATGAAAAACCATGGTGTGTTTAATCATAGTTTATTAAATAGACCACAGTTTATGGGCTAAGGGCCACAATCACCTAAAACCAAATCAAATAATATTGTGACTTAGTTGTGATGTACAGCCCCAGCCTATGTCTTCACAAAATTGCTCTTCCTTTTGAACACCATACATTAGGCCAGAAGTCCCCAACCTTAGCAACTTTAAGACTTTAAGGCAAGCTGGCTGAGGAATTCTGGGAGTTGAAGTCCACAAGTCTTAAAGTTGTCAAGGTTGGAGACCCCTGGATTAGACAACATCTGCTCAGCCTTGCACCTGTGACCACTTTTTCTTCCCAGCTGGCCAGACTTTTCTGCCTTTAATAGCAGTGTGAGACTGAAAATTAATTAGGAAAAGCTTCGTTACATACTAGGAAAGTCTTCAACTGCTAAATATCCATGTGTGAAGAGGTCATTAAGGAAAAGATGCCAAACCCGATTCCAGTCAGCAGTAAGGTGTGCTTTTGAACAATCTTTATCTGTCTTTCAGATCTTGAAAGGAAAATAATTTTCAGGTCCATAATTAAAACTAGCAGATCCCAAGGATGGGAGTCTAGTCATCCATACAGCAGTTTCTTGGTTTCCAGGCCCGAGAGAAATAATATTTGTTATGGTGGATCATCAGTGCAGTACATGTAATTTCCCTTAACCTTGGTGATTTATCTTCTCCTAGGTGTATCACGTGTCAAACCACATTTAAAATCATTAAAGGAATTATGAGAATCCAACTTTCTACCACTTCTCCACATCCTATTTAAAGAATGCATTTTTTTAAAAAAAAATTACTTTCTGCGTAGGTAGAACTTTTTAAAAGATGTCTTAAAGAATACTGTATAAAAACATTCAGTCAACTTTTATTGCCCACATTTTGAAAAAACGTTTGGGCAACTGTCCATTTTAAGTGTTCTCAGCCATTCAAAAAAGAATCAACATTTTTAAAAATCCCAAGCAATTTGTATTTTTTAACATAAACCACCACAAGAAAAAAAAATCAGTTGGCTATAGAACTGATAAACCTATCTGATAAACTTCTTAGGTTTTTCAAATATCAGTTTTATTTGGATTTTGCTATTTGGTCTTCTATATATAATTTTTAAGCCTTCTTCCCTAAAGCAGAAAGTGGAGTTAAAATATTTTAAAATACAACAATATAAAGTACAAATTCCCTCAGAGTATTAGTTAATAATAATAATAATAATTATTATTATATAATTTATCTTGCTGTTATTTGGAAAAATGAAAAAATGGATGTACATAAAATGAATAGATAAAGGTTTGCCACTTCCATTTCTGCAGAAAGGGTGGAATATAAATCTAATAAATAAATAAAACTGAGAACAAAGTCTGGAACACTTAAAAAACATCAATGACCTTGTTCTTTCTTTGTAAAAAAAACAGGGCAATTCTTATCTTTGAACCTTTCTCTTAAGCTTCTGATACCTTTACTAAACATCTATCTGCACACTGGGAAAATTTTCTTAACATTTTAAAAGGCTAAGCCTGTTAATTGATTTTATCCTCAAGATAACTCAAATATATTCAGGATATTCATCTGAATATCACAGCAGATTAAATTCCTCACCAATGCTCCTGGGTGTGGTAACCTGAGATAACATTCCAGTCTATTGAGATGGATGAAGACTGAAACTCACTCTAATAGAATTTGAAAGTGCAGTAAAGGGAAACAATTCAGAATTTTTTCCACCTTAGTTTTGATTTCCCTGGGAATTCTCTAAGTATATTTTTTGGGAGTTACTCTGATATTACATTAGATCTAATCAGAAATGGTCATCTTTCCCCAAACTGGTATCTCTGTCTTTTTTCAACATTCCTTTGCCATCCTAACCTAATACTGCACATCAAACAGTTGAAGGATAAATAAACTTATAAAGTATGCAGAATCTTCCTAGAACTGTTAAGTTCCAACCACATAAGAACCTCTGTGTCCCCCCCCCCCCCATGAATACACTAGACTGGCCCAGAGACATTCAGACTTTTGTGGCTGGCAATTGAATAAATCTGATCTTAGTTTCAACATATTAACCATTACATCAATGTTATGCCATCATTGCCAACCCAAAATATTTTAAAGACTCATTAGGGATACAATGCCAACTAAATTTTCTTGGATTTTTTCTTCCTCTACAAGTTCTTATTTAATTGTATGAAATACAATTTGCTTTTGAAACACTATCCTGGAGGAAGGGAATTGTGCAGAAAGTATCACAGGTCAAGCATAGGATGGGAGTTGTGGTGAAGACATCAGGCCAAAAACTGGGAGATTGTGAGTTCTGGTCTTGCCTTAGGCACAAAGCCAACTGTGTGAGCTTGGATCAGGCATTTTTTCTCAGCCCTAGAAAGAAGCAGTGGCAAATCACTTCTGAAAAAAAAAAAAAACCTTTGCCAAGAAAATTGCAGGGACTACTCCACACAGTCTGCAAGAATTAGACCAGTGGTTCTCAACCTGTGGGTCAGGACCCCATTTGGGGTCAATCGACCATTTCACGGGTTCGCCAAGCAAGGCTGTCCACCATTTTTTTTGTCCGCCATTTTTTTCCCCTTTTCCGGCGGGTGCCTTACCTCCCTTGGGCTGGGCCAGCTGGTGGTCGGCCTGCTCCGTCTCTGCCGCTTGCCAGCTACGCCTCGGCCGGCACAGGGGGCGGAACCACGCATGCGCGGCGCTCCCGGGCAGGGAAATTCCTCGACTTACGACCGGTTGGGTAGTCCTCGACTTACAACCGGTTTAGTCCTCGACGTACGACCAGTTGGGGTCGCGGCATTAAAAAGGTTGAGAACCACTGAATTAGACTATTCTCCAAAGCACCTGAGGGGAGGACAAGAAGCAATGAATGGAAACTAATCAAGGAGAGAACCAACCTAGGACTAAGGAAGAATTTCCTGACAGTGAGAACAATTACTCAGGGGAACAACTTGCCTCCAGAAGTTGTGGATGCTCCAACATTGGAGGTTTTTAAGAAAAGATTGGACAACTCTTTGTCTGAAATGATATAGGATTTCCTGCCTGAACAGGGGGTTGGACTAGAAGACCTCCAAAGTCCCTTCCAACTCTGTTACTCTGTTTTGATTAAATGGAAGAGAGGGGAAAAAGTATAGGATGCTTCGATGAAGTTATGGGGTAGACAAAATATGTGTGTGACTGTGTGTGTATGTCCCCTCATCTTCCCCAATTTTCCATTTTCCACTAAATTCCAAGAGAAGACTTCAAGAAGGAACTTCTCCCATGGGTCTTTTCAATAGCACTGTTGGAGAGCTAATGATATCTGATTTTAATTGGTTTGGAAAAGGCAGAAGTCATTATTTTTCAATCATTCACTGATAAGTAGGTATGCAAATGCAAACTCAGTTGGATTTTAAGAATTCAAACCTTGATTGCTTCTAAAACAGACCTTAACTACAAGCACAAATTGTATTCATTGAGTGGGTTATCTTCAGGATATAGCAAGTGATTGTGCATCTATTCAAAGTATAATACATTTATTATTTGTGTAGAAGATAGAAATGAGGTGCCATAACCACTACACCAAATTGATAATTCAAAAAAATGCCAATCAATTCTTTTGTTCATGACAACTCGAGCATTTTGAAAGACATTCCTGCTTTCTTTCCACCTTGCCTTTAATTCTGCACTTGGAAATTAAATGAGGACTGATCCAAGTTGCCAAAGCGTGGATGGTTACTAGATAATAACCCTATTTGTACATACAATCAGGCCAACCTAGCCTAAGAGCTTACAGTTGTGCTTGGCTGGGGATTATGGGGGCTAAAGGCCAAGTAATTGAAGGATACCAAGGGGAGAAAAGGCTGTTCTAAATGCTCAGCCTCTTCCCAAAACATCAGTCTATGCCCATCTTCC
Source organism: Protobothrops mucrosquamatus (assembly GCF_001527695.2). Taxonomy (NCBI): domain Eukaryota; kingdom Metazoa; phylum Chordata; class Lepidosauria; order Squamata; family Viperidae; genus Protobothrops; species Protobothrops mucrosquamatus. The sequence continues at coordinate 97,135 of NW_015388430.1, forward strand.
TCAGGTACCACAAAACTGATTATGGTTCACAAAGAGGAACAGCTGGAGTCTACCTGACTGCCTACAGCCAGCAGCTATTTAAAAGCTGAGTGAGGTGCCAATGTAATAAACAAAATCCAAACAAATGATCCTGTGTGCAATCCACAGAGGTGTGAAATTGTGAGGGATGCGACAATTATCAGATCAGATTAAGCAGCTGCCTGTATTACTGAGTTGCAGTTCTATAGATAATGAATAGGACTTATTTCTAGGTAGAAAGATTTTGCTTTTATTTATTTAAATTTTCATTTGCAACAAAAGTGCGTATAGTCAAGGCCATGGTTTTTCCAGTTGCAATGTATGGTTGTGAAAGTTGGACCATAAGAAAGGCTGAGCGACAAAGAATTGAGGCCTTTGAAATATGGTGCTGGAGAAGACTCCTGCGAGTCCCTTGGACTGCAAGGAGTTCAAACCGGTCAGTCCTAGAAGAGATCAACCCCGACTGCTCTTTAGAAGGCCAGATCCTGAAGTTGAAACTCAAATACTTTGGCCACCTAATGAGAAGGAAGGACTCACTGGAGAAGGGCCTAATGCTGGGAAAGATTGAGGGCAATAGAAGAAGGGGACGACAGAGAATGAGGTGGCTGGATAAAGTCACTGAAGCAGTAGGCGTGAACTTAAATGGACTCCAGAAGATGGTAGAGGACAGGAAGCCTGGAGGAACGTTGTCCATGGGGTCACGATGGGTCGGACACAACTTCGCAATTAACAACACCTGTATCACCAATAATTTTCAAATGGAGCCATGAACAATAACATTTATTTATTTGTTGCTGGACAATAAATTTGCATAGCTCCGTCACGGACTCCTCAACTCATAGAAGAATCTTGAGTTGTTAAATGCAAGCTACATGCAATTGAAAGTATTTGGTGCTTAGTCACTTTGACTTTTTTTTCCCAAGTCCATCCAGTCAAAATTTTAAGTATGATCCTTTAAAGGGGAATCCATTGATTCCACAAACTGAAATTCATCAAGGGCAAAAGAATGATCAAAGGAATTAGAGAAGGGGGCATTTCTAGCTATGATACTTTGCTATGTACATGTTAAAACTGAAATCAGTTGAATGAAAGTGGTATAAATGTTTGTGGCTGTTCATCAAGCACAGGTGAATGTACATCTATTAACATGAAAGAATGGTTTCAGTAATTTCATATTTGTCTGATGTGCTACTTGCCCTTTTACTTTTTCAATCCGTCTTTTACTTGCCTTTTATTGGCATAGACTATTGTATATGGTTTTTATATTTTTAATTGTATACCACTCAGAGTACATCTGAGAGTAAGAGGGATAGCCTGTAAATTTGATAAATAAATTTTAGATAACTTTAAATTGCGTGGACTTCAACTCTCAGAATTCCCCAGCCAGTCAGTCCATGCAACTTGGCAAATTGCCAAGTTTAAAAAAAAAACACTGGTTAATTGAATTGCTATTATTCAATAAACCATTGTTAAATAAATCATGATTTTAAGGGATATATGAATTAAACCAATGTTGTTGTTAATTGCGAAGTCGTGTCTGACCCATCGCCAATAGTGCAAATCAAATTGATTTTGATTTAATGCAAATCAAATGACAGCACAAAAGGTAAAGCCAAACACTATGTATTCATTCACACAAACCCCATTCCCCATGAACAGCTATATTTTTTATCACGAGGATCAAAAATCTATATTTATCCCAGTCCTTAAAAGTGGAACTTAACAAGCCAACAGGAGTAAACACCAACAGAGATAATCTGTCAGATTGATTACATGAATTAGCTTCAGTGCCAATGCCCAAGAAGAAATGTGACTTTAATCTTATCTTTTGGTTTTAAATATATAAATCTATTAAATTTTCAGTTAGGTAAATATGCTACAGTTGAAGTGTTTAGTATTGTGGGAGGTTCTTATTATTTTTTTAAAAAATCTAATAAAGCCCAACAAGCACAGACAAAATTAAACTGGTGTAGTTTTGAAACGCCCAAACAAGAGAATTTAATTTTACTAATTTATGTATCTACTTCCCTTCTGACAGTGAGTCACAGCTTAAAACAACACCTTGCAAGTTCAAGAATGGATAAGGCAAGGATAGTCACTTTCACATCAGCCAAATGCAGTATGTATTTCCTGTGTTGAAAGAAAAGAATGAAAATGTCAATAAGGGACAGCTTTGTCTCACTCCTTTGCTGATCTGGAACCAGTCTGTTTCACAACATTCCATCTACATTGTGATTTCCAGTCTTGTGTACAAGAGGTTTTGGGATTCCCATTTTCCTAATGACGCTACTCAGCTTGGCATAGCTGACACAAACAAAGGCCTTTCTACAATCAATGGAACTCACGTTGACATATTTCTGGGGGTATTCTTTGGCTTTCTCCAACATGCATTATCAAAAATGTCTCTAAAGGATGTGCTGCATATATTTTATTTAAAAAGCCATTTAATCTGCTGCAAGATTAGGCAAGAAAAACGAAATGTACTTAGGCAAGAAAAACCAAATGTACAGGTATAGTATAGGGGGTATGTCTAGTTTAGCGAAGAGAAGGACGAGGGGGGACATGATAGCAGTGTTCCAATATCTCAGGGGCTGCCACAAAGAAGAGGGGGTCAAGCTATTCTCCAAAGCGCCTGAAGGCAGGACAAGAAGCAACGGGTGGAAACTAAGCAAGGAGAGAAGCAACCTAGAACTAAGGAGAAACTTCCTGACAGCTAGAACAATTAACCAGTGGAACAACCTGCCTCCAGAAGCGGTGAATGCTCCAACACTGGAAGTTTTTAAGAAGAAACTGGACAGCCATTTGTCCGAAATGGTATAGGGTTTCCTGCCTGAGCAGGGGATTGGACTTGATGACTTCCAAGGTCCCTTCCAACTTTATTATTATTATTATTATTATTATTATTATTATTATTATTATTATTATTATTATTATTATTATTATTATTATTATTATTATTATTATTATTATTATTATTATTATTATTATTATTACCACCTGATTTTAATGTGCTGAGAATTACTCACATATAAAGATCAATATGATAAAAATAGTTTCTTAAAATCATTTAGGAAAGCTTATGTCTTAATATAATAGTTAATATAATTCACTACATCAAATGATTTGAGTTTTGTTTAGCATGTATTTCAATTATAGCTATTTCTGAATTTATAGGCTTATGAGTTATGGCTTCCTGTAGGAACTAATTCAGTTTCTTCAGCAAACCACAGCTAAAATCTCCCAAGAGTTAAGACAATGCATGGTATCAAATTTTATGTTGCTTGTTAAGATTGCTCAAAGCTTCTTTATCTTGTTCTGGGAGAAGTTTCTATTCTAAGGGAATATAGGTGAGGTTTTTTCACAGGTGAAGTTAGTGGAGAAGCTGACATTTCCACTAAGCTGACATTAATAGTTCAGTTTTACCTTAGGCTGTGAACCCATTCAAGACCTTCTCACTGACCCATCAAAATTATTTAAACAAGGAATTTAATTTAAATAAATATGAGAATGCCAAGAGGTCATGTACTTCAGTCTTGTTCATAGAGTTAGTAACTTCTGTATTACAAACTCCTTGCTCAGGGAACATAAAAAAGGAAACATAAAAAAGTTTCCTCATTAGAATTAATATTACCCTCTACCACTTCATTTTTTCAAAAATGCATACCTTCACCTCCTATGTCAAATACATACAGCATCCCAGTATATTGGACTCTGTCACTATTCCTAAGAGCCCTGGAAATTTCCTTCTGAGGATAGAAGTGACCTGGTCACCAATTTTGGGAAGAGTCAGACAGGAGAGATAATTACACCACCAGTAGCAGTCAGGTGGACTCCTCCAGAGCTCCTGCTGAGCCTTTTAAATGTAAATGCAGCTGTTTCTTTGTAAAAACAACACAAAATACCCAACCAGTGTCATTGAAATTTATTGTGAAATATTTTATGTTGCTAATTAGGTAATAATGATGGATGGAGGGAACATTTCCTGATTATTAAGTCAAACCTTATGACCTTTGAGGTCAGTATCGGTTAGGAAGAAATTACTGCTTTTAAAAAGTGGTGGAATTTTTTTTTAAAAAAAAAACCAAAACAAAATGACATTACCTTTTAAGGTTTTTGAACCTTGACCATGCTAAATTGCAAAAGATGTTATTTTGCAAGATACCAATTATTGGCTTGTAGGTTTGTAATAGATTGGTGCTGTTTGGAAAAGCAAACTACATTGAATAATAATACTAATATTCTTCATCAACGATTTGGAAGAGGGGATAGATGGGGAACTCATCAAATTTGCAGACGACATCAAGCTGGCAGGAACAGCCAACACTCCAGAAGACAAGCTTAGAATACAGGAAAATCTGGACAGACTTGAACACTGGGCGCTATCTAACAAAATGAAATTCAATGGTGAAAAAAGTAAGGTTCTACATTTAGGCAAGAAAAACCAAACGTACAGGTATAGTATAGGGGGGTACCTTGCTCAATAGTAGTAACTGTGAGAGGGATCTCGGAGTCCTAGTGGACAATCATTTAAATATGAGCCAGCAGTGTGCTGCAGCTGCCAAAAAAGCCAACACAGTGCTAGGCTGCATTAACAGAGGGATAGAATCAAGATCTCGTGAAGTATTAATACCACTTTACAATGCCTTGGTAAGGCCACACTTGGAATACTGCATCCAGTTTTGGTCACCAGGATGTAAAAAAGATGTTGAGACTCTAGAAAGAGTACAGAGAAGAGCAACAAAGATGATTAGGGGACTGGATGCTAAAACATATAAGGAACGATTGCTAGAATTGGGTATGTCTAGTTTAATGAAGAGAAGGACGAGGGGGGACATGATAGCAGTGTTCCAATATCCTAGGGGCTCCAACAAAGAAGAGGGAGTCAAGCTATTCTCCAAAGCGCTTGAAGGCAAGAAAAGAAGCAATGGGTGGAAACTAACCAAAGAGAGAAGCAACCTAGAACTAAGGAGAAACTTCCTGACAGTTAGAACAATTAACCTGTGGAACAACCTGCCTCCAGAAGCGGTGAATGCTCCAACACTGGAAGTTTTTAAGAAGAAACTGGACAGCCATTTGTCCAAAATGGTATAGGGTTTCCTGCCTGAGCAGGGGGTTGGACTTGATGACCTCCAAGGTTCCTTCCAACTTTATTATTATTATTATTATTATTATTATTATTATTATTATTATTATTATTATTATTATTATTATTATTATTATTATTATTATTATTATTATTGATAATGGGCATTGGAAAAATATCTGAAGGACAGTGAAGAAGATACACTGAAGGAAGTACACCATGAAGGCTGGTGGAGTCTTGGATAAACTAAACTGACCTACAGGAAAGACCAAATTAAAAAATTAAAGACATGGCAAGGAAGAAGATATAGCAGGCAAAGTAATTAACAAGAAGACCTGGCAATGGCTATGAGCAGGAAAGATGAAGAAAGAGACAGGGGGACTTATTCTGGCTGCACAAGACCAAGCCTTAAGAACAAATGCATACAGTATAAAGCACGAAAGGGGAAGACAGCAACAGGCAGCAAATGCTGTCTCTGCAAAGAAACTAAAGAAAGTGGAACACCTAGTTATTTGCTGCAAGAAGACCACACAAACTGACTACAAACAATGGCACGAGAAAATAGCAACAATGGTGCATTGGAATATCTGCAAAGATACCATTTGCCTGCAAGTCAGAAGTGGCAGAACCACAAAATAGACAAAATAATAGAAAATGCAAGAAGCAAAATTGCTCTGAGACTTTAGAATTCAAACAGGCACCTGCCACATAACTCCTCAGACCTAAAAATAGTTGACAAGAAAGACAAAAAATGTCTGGAGAGTGAACATTACAACACTTGAGACAACAGAATAGCAGAGGAAGAACTGGAGAAAATTACAAAATACAGAAAAACAGAATAACAGGTGGAAGGGAACTTTGAGGTCTTCTAATCTAACCCCCTTCTCAGGCAGGAAACCCTAAGCCATTTCAGACAAATGGTTGTCCAATTTCTTCTTAAAACCCTCCAATGCTGGAGCACCCACAACTTCTGAAGGCAAGCCGTTCCACTGGTTAATTGCTCTCACTATTAAGACATTTCTCCTTAGTTCTAGGTTGCTTCTCTCCTTGATTAGTTTCCATCCACTGCTTCTTATCTTGCTTCCTGATGCTTGGAGAATAAGTTGACCCCCTCTTCTTTGTGGCAGCCCTTTAGATATTGGAACACTGTTATCATGTCACCCCTCTCCACAGTCCTTCTTTTCATTAAACTAGACATATCAAACTCCTACAACATTTTTTTTCTTATGTTTTAGCCTCCAGTCCTCCAAACATCTTTGTTGCTCTGCAAATTGAAATAGACTGGGGCAAAAGAAAGCAAGGATAGTACCAGTAGTAATAAGTATCTTGGATGCAATTCCAAAATAATTGGAGCAGTACTTGAATACCATTGGCATTGAGAAAATCCCCATCAGTCAAGTGCAAGAGGCAGCTTTACTTGGAACAGCTTACATCTTAGAAGGATATCTTTAATACATCAAACAACATCTGCCTATCCCATGTCCTTGGGAAGGATTAAATAGGTTGATAAAAATGCCAAGTCTAAACATCTGGTTGACTGTGCAATGAACCAGTAATATCTTTTCTTCTCAGATGTTTATGGAATCATTCATACCCAAGTAGATCATGTTTGCTTATTATGTGCAAGCCACACGGGTATACTAAGGGTGATCTTCCCCTAAGATGTTGAAGAAAGAAACCCTCTTTGTTGTTTTCCCCTTGTTTGGAATAGATTTTCCCACCATATTAAGATGATTCCTTCCCTGTTGTCTTTCTGGGAAGTCACAACTGCCTTTGGAGCAGGAAGTGAATAATCAGAGGTAGTCATGGGAAGATAGATTGGTAGTTTGAAACCAGATAATTTTGGGTGAATGAATGAATGAACAAATACTGTATATCCCAGCTTTTATTCAGGAGCTGAAAGAAGCATATGTAGAACTTTCTTTTCTTGATTTTTCTCCACAACTTTGTGCGGTGAGGTTGGGCTGAAATAGAGACAGACTGGCTGATGAACAATCCATGGCTTTTTGTGGCTGAGGCAACCAGCAACATGGGTCTCCTTGCTCATAGTCTAATACCTTAAACATGATTGCAGCTCACTGTGTTTGGGGTAAATAGTGCCTGACACTCAAAAGAGATTCTTGCTCCAATCAAAATGTTTATCTACCTATCCCACTTTTGTTTACTGGGATTAGACTATATTACAATTCCATGTTGGGGTGCTGTTCCCGTGGCTTTCTGCTACACTTTATTTGAAATGAAATGCCAGAATGTGGAAGCATGAAGTCTTTATTTCTAGGCTCTTTACTTTCTTTTTCTTCTGGCCACCCTCCATTTTAAGGACTGGCCTTCATGAAGCCTATGTTACAAATATGGTCTAGATGAAACTGATGTTTCCAGATGTTTTGCATTTTAATTCAATTGTTGTGATGTAACAATGGGAATTGTGATATAATGTGGAAGGGAAGTTTCAGGTTACATCTAGAACTCTGACTTGTTCTTGATAGGGTCTTAGACAATGAAAACTTTCTCCTGTTATGCATGAATAAGAGCCATGGTGGTACAGTGGTTAGAATGCAGTATTGCAGGCTAACTCTGCCCACTGCCAGGAGTTCAATCTTGACGGGGCTCAAGGTTGACTCAGGCTTTCCATCCTTCTGAGGTTGGTAAAATGAGGAGCCAGATTGTTGGGGGCAGTGCTTTTTTTCTATATATAAAAAAAGGTGCCGGAACTCACCTATGTCATACAACCCGCCTTGCCTACCCTACAAGGTTCCATCCAAAAAAGGTGCCGGAACTCCGTTCTGGGCGTTCTTTGAGAAAAAAAGCCCTGGTTGGGGGCAATATGCTGACTCTGTAGAACACTTAAAGAGGGCTGTAAAGCACTATGGAGCTGTACATAAGTCTAAGTACCAGTGCTATTGCTATGTGGAATATGACTAGCACCTGCATTTTCAGAACAGGCCTCTTTCATGAAATTAAGCTAGGAAGCTGCAGGAAGCCCACCCCTTTCCTACACCAAATTTCTCTCATCTCTCTGACCATGCTGCCTGGAGAAGTAAGGAAGCTGAAGTTTAACATTTCTAAAGATCTTCAAATTAAAAATAAAATGCATAATGTTCTGTTGCATCTCAAAGTCAGGTTGCCAGTCATTTTTAATAAAAGTTTGCATAGGAATCACAGAAATCTACACATCACCAGACAGACAGGTCTTTGGCTATTTTCCAAGAAATTTTCTGCATAGGTTGTAGGTAAGACATAAGAAGAAAAAGTAAACCTGGAATGTCCTTCAGTGGCATGTCAGAAAAACAATCTTGCTGACTCTGAGGAGTTTTAAAGGTTGTTTTAAACATTTTAGAAAACAATGAAAACAGATGCTTGAGGGAACCACATGTTTTATTTTTTTATATCTGGGGAAGGGCGCAAAAATAGATCAAGTTGCTTTGCATTATGAGATTATTAGTCTATTTAACTCAGGGATAACCTGCAGCTCACTAAATATTCAACAACAACGTCCAGCATCCTTCACCACTGACCATGCTGACTGGTAACTCAATATTTAGCCTCTTGAGGAGACTCACAAAATGCCTAACTCTGGATTAAACTGTCAAGAAGTGACAACACCCAAATGCACACACACCCCAGACTTGGAACAGAATTATTGCCTTATCCCACACAGACCTGCCATCAATCAAACTTGAAATCTTCTGCACATGAGGCAGGTGTTCTGCTAAATTAATCATGTTGGTTGACTACCATCAATATATAGTATCTCCTGATTCAATTTCTCATTAAGCTATGTGTCAGTCCTTAGGCATGTTGCTGTTCACTTCTCCTCAGTTTCCTTGGCCCTCAGGCTTAAGTTGGTATAACGACCTTTGGCAAACATTTGTTCCTCACCTTCAGTTTCTGCTGGCTTCACTTGAAACATGAGAGTAATAATTGGGGTCAACACCTCTCACATCTTTAAACCTATTAATGCTTGGAGTGCACCTTATCTGGGCTTGAGAGTAAATTTGGACCTGGTCTGTTCTTGGATGAGAGACTGGAAAACAATTCCAAGGCTGTAGGCCTGTGGTGGCGAACCTATGGCACGAGTGCCACAGGTGGCACGCAGAGCCCTCTCTGTGGGCACGCGCGCCATCACCCCAGTCCTAGGCTTCAGCTGGGTTTTATAAAACATTTTCACTTTAGGCCTCCGCCACCGTGTGCAAAAAAAAAGGTTTAATAAATCAATTTCAACTTCTCGTGGGGAAAAAAAAGATCTCGCAAAGTTGGAATTGATTGATTGAACTTTTTAGTCCCACCCAGTCTGCCGTTACCACCTCAGTCACGCCCATCCAGTGGGCCACGCCCAGCCGGCACCTGACAATAGATAAATGGGTTTTGGGTTGCAGTTTGGGCACTCGGTCTCTAAAAGGTTCGCCATCACTGCTGTAGGCTAAAGTACTGTAGGATGTAAAAAAATACTAGAAGAAAACTTTGGCAAGCCACTTCTGTATTTATAATATAAAATACAAAAAATACCCAAAAATTACAAAAGAAATAGTGAGAAAGTCAGAGAAGGGGAAAGGAAAAATGTAGGGCAAAGGGAAAAAAGAAAGAAAAGACATTGATTTCCAACTCCCTTTGGTGCAGTAGAATAAGATAATAGCATCAAACCTTACTTTTACATAGTAATATAAACTGGCCCTTGCTATAACAATAAACATATCTAATCAGTAAACCCAAAATCAAAGTTTCATTTTTTTCCACCTCAAGCACAAAGTCCAGAGTAGAAACAAAAGTAACTGTATTTTTTTCTTTAATCAAAGCAGTCAATTGAGCCATCTCTGCTAACTCTGTCAACGTTTGCAACCATTCATCCATTGTGGGAATCAAAGTGTCCTTCCATGTTTATGCATAATCTTGCTGTCATCAACATATATAACATCAAAATTGCAATTTCTCTCCCCCCCCATGTTTATCCATTAAACCTCAAAGAAAAAAAAATCTGGTTTTATCTTTATATTCACTTTGACAATCTTCTGTATTAAGATGTGAATCTTACTTCAATATTTCTTTGCTATAAGCCACTTCTGTATTGTGCTAAAGAAAATTCATAGTTATATCTACAAAATGACTTGGAGCTGAACTCAACTCCAAGAAAATATTATCTTTCTTTTAATGGAAGATGAACCAAAGGGAACTACTTCCTACCTTGTATGTGCTTTGCTTCTCTTTGTATTTTATGGTGAAGGAGAGTGGATGGACAATAACTCTGGGAAGCAGATACTGCTTCCTTTATCTCCTGAGGTTTTCATCTGATATCCAGTAGCCATGTTATAGTGGTCAAATTTACAGCATTTATTATTAGGATTATTGAGATTGTATCTGCAAGGAATCTTGTGTGATGAAATGTATGCTATAAATGCCAACGATCTGAGGTTGTAACACTGTAGGGAGAATGAAAACCAAAGTGAGACCTTTCCCCTCCTATTTTACCCCCACAATGTTCAGCAGAAACTCATGGAAACTTCATGAAACAGCTTGTGAAGGCATAAAACTGTCCTGTTTGTGAGTTGAGGGAAGGTTCACGTTGATACTCAGATAAACACAAACACAAGTACATCTGAGACTAACATAGGCATACAGAATAGAAAAAAAAAGGCAGAAAACAAATACTTTTGTTATGACACTTCCTATGGCAAACAACTTTCAATGTGTGATACAATCATTTTCAAGCAGCCCACCTCAATGGAGGACAATATAACAACAAATTATCTATCTTTATTTATCCAATTTTGTTGAGCATCATGGTGGCCTAGAGGTGAAGACACTCTCTTCCCCCTCTGAAGGTTGAGAGTTCAATCCTAGGCAAAGACAGATGTTTCTCTATCAGAGCACAAAGAAAAATATCTGCTGCAAACTCTGCATAGACATCAGGAAGGGCATCCGGCCAGTAAACATTCAGCTCCATTATACATATTATTTTGATATCTAATTTTAGCTCACCAGAAATTACCTCACACCTTTAAAAGACATCTCTTTCATTTCCTTCTCTGTTTTCCAGAATAACTGCACACCATGAAACCAGAGAGACTGACAGAGGAGAGCTAAATTTGCAAGATGGCAAATTCCACATACAAAGGGGATGACAGAGCTTTGATTGTAACATTATTTGCTATTTTGAACATTCCCTCACAGCATCAGGGGTGATGTGTCAAAATTTGCAAAATGGCAGATGTGGTATTGCAACTAAACTCCCACCTCTTTTCTCTTAAATCCTTCCTCAAAGTTCATTTTTCCATCTAGAGCAGGGATGTCCAATTTTAGCAACTTTAAGGCTTGTGGACTTCAACTCCCATAATTCTGTGAGTTCACGCTATCTGGGGAATTCTGGGAGTTGTAGTCCACAGGTCTTAAAGTTCCAAGGTTAGATACCCCTGATCTAGAGTTTATTTTGTAAATTATTTGAAGCCAACATCTTTAAGGCAAACTTCTATCCTGCTTGTACATGGGGTACCTTAAAAAGAAATATATGTTTGCTGCTGCTGATGATGACAACCATTGTCTGATGTATTTCCTTCTGTTTCTCTAAAGTCTTTCCAGAAGAAGACAAAGATGGAACTCTCCTAGACTGTATTTGCTAATTAATTTTTTTGCCATCAATGTTATTTTTACTGCTTTGGCTGTTGCGGGATTGGTGGCTGATGTCTGGCCAATTGTTGTAACTGCCATATGTTTAGATTACATTATTTTAAGTTGATTTATTTACTGTGGATGTGTTAATTGTAATTATATAGTGAAGGTTTTAATTATCAGTTGTAAACCATGAGTCCATGGTGAATTTGGACCTGTAAAATAAACGCAATAAAGAAATACTGTATATATTACTTTATCATCTTTATTATTACTATTATCTTCCTTATTATTTTTGGTTATATTAATAATCATATTTAAAGTTTCTTGAAAGAACTCTGGAGTTCATACTTTTTTTTATCTTCACAATTTAAAGAAGCATTTTTATAAAGGATGCTAGGAAAGCCATTGACTAGGGCAGGGGTAGGCAACCTTGGCTCTTTTATGACTCGTGGACTTCAACTCCCAGAATTCCTGAGCCAGCCACGAGTCATAAAAGAGCCAAGGTTGCCTACCCTTGGACTAGGGCAAGTTCTGTTTTCTATAAAAAGCCAAGTAGCATGATAGAAGGATGCTCCTGTGTAAACAAGGCTATGAATTGACCTGGAGAATATAGCTCTATTAAAAAGGCAACTGCTTCTGCAAGTGGTGCCGTAGAAAATCCCGCCAAATGTTAATATGCCAAAGGAGTACTGCTAGTGAAGTTCATGGAGCATGGTCCGACCATCAATTCAGAAGTCTACTGTGAAACATTACGAAAATTCAGATGAGCCATCCATAACAAAAATGTCGGGGCCTGCTGACTTCTGGTGTGGTGTTGGTTCACGATAATGCTTGCCCGCACACTGCTAGACACACCCAAGAACTTTTCAATCTGTTCTGTTGGGATGTTTTCGATCACACACACACACACCCCCCATAGCCTAGATTTGGTGCCGAGTGATGACTACTAAGGAATTTCAAACCTTGTAAGACATTATGACAAGTGCCTCAATTTGAATGGCGATTATGTTGAAAAGTAATGTAATATTGTAGTTTTCTAATGTGTATAATAAAAGTTCTGTATCTGCGAGGGTCTGTCATTGATAACCAAACAGAGATTTATTTCCGAATTGACCTCGTATAAGGACCGTTCAGATTTGCACACTAGAGTTCCCATAGCAAAATTGATGGAGCATGGCTCATTTTTCATTAGTTTTGAAACAGAGATTAAGGTGACTCCAAAGCCTGCATCCTTCAGGTCTCTACTATCACACCAAAAATGGTGCAATTGCCCAAGGTATCAATTTACCTACCCATCTCTTACCTTTACACAGAGTGTTACCTTCTCCAGAGAAGAAAACAACACCCACAGCTTCTAAGCAATGTTTACGGCAACTCCAGATCTAGCAATGATCACATTCCTGTAATATTTCTTTCTAAATAGCCACATCATAAAACTTGCAGCTGGACAGCTACTTTCTAGAGTGACAGTAAAAAATGGGAAGATATGTGGAAAGAATTTGTGGGGGAGGAACAAAAAATTCTTTTCTGAACAAACAAGTCGATAGGTTGCACCTCTGACCTCTTTTCTCTTTCCTTTCTTGCAGGTTGAGGGATCTGATTAGTGTAGTGATATTACGGTGAGAAAATGCAGAGCTGCTGGACAAACCAAGCTTCAGTCTGCAGCATAAGGATCAAGTCCCTCTTGGGCCAGCATCATTTTTAACTTTGGCTAGTTGATGCCCGTAGGAACATATTACATCCAGACAGTTGGACTAGATATACATACTATTATTATTTAAGATTTAATCTTCAATTCGATTCACAGTTCTGGGACTGGTAAAAGCTTAATAGTTCAAATCCTAACCTAGGACCTAAGAACTGTTCAGGTAATGTCTGAGAGCATAGGCAGTTCTGAGTAAGATGGTTATTTTGCAAAGTTTAGGATATTCAGGTCTAATAAGTTCAAAATTTCCATGTATCTAGGCAGCCCTTTGGGTGTTATTCCAAGGGCTCCCTGTTATTATTGGTACAACCATTGATTTCTTCCTCCACAATCTCTCAACTTCAATTTGCAAATTATGATATTTCATTATTTTTCTAGCTCTTTTGGACACTGTGACCGTCATAAATAGGAACCAGTTGCCAAGTATCTGAATGTAAATCACATGACCGTGGAGATGCTGCAATGGTCATAAGTGTGAAAAATGGTCAAAAGTCATTTTTTCAGTGCTGTTGTAACTTTGGTCACTAAACGGACAATTGTAAATAGAGGACTACCTGTATTCCTTGTTGTTCATGACTTCTTTTCCACACCCAAATGCTTACCAGTTATTTTCAAATGATGATTATTCCAACATATAACCTAATACCACCAATAAAAGTCAAAATTATATTTCCCCCCGACAATTTCCAATGTGCCCTGCAGCTTTTATGGCAGGAAATACCTATAGCTAAAGACAAGTGCTTGCTTTGATTTCAAAGTTTCAAAATAATCTTCCAACTCTGCCCAAATAGCTTTTGGACATGATAAATCTGAATTCTATATGAAAAAAATGGTAAAAATCCTAATAGTCAAAGCAATAGTAATAGTGCTGCTATATAATAAACCTTTAATCAGGACAATTAAAGCCATTTGATGAAGTCATATGATAACCATAAAATAGTTAATCTATGAGTTTTTCCCATAAAACATTTTGTAATATCTTATCCAACTTCTTGAACTAAAGTTATTAATGCGTGAATATAACTCATGAAATAAGTCTTGAAGTAATATGATTTTTTTTCTACATACAGTATATCTTTCTCCATAAGTGTAATACAATTTTTAATATTTCTCTGTGTTGATTTTCATCTGAGAATTTTAAAATTTTAAGATACTTAGAGCCGTAATAAGGAATGTTTCTTTGGGATAACTATTTTCAAATATTTAAAATTATTTAAATAATAATCAAAGTTTAAAATATTAGAAATCTCCATAGAAATATTGGTGGTACAGTGGTTAGAATACAGTATTGCAGGCTAACTCTGCCCTCTGCCCACTGCCAGGAGTTCGATCCTGAGCAGCTCAAGGTTGATTCAGCCTTCCATCCTTCTGATGGTAAAATGAGGATCCAGATTGTTGGGGGCAATATGCTGACTCTGTAAACCACTTAGAGAGGGCTATAAAGCACTATGAAGTGGTATATAAGTCTAATTGCTATTCCTATTACTACAGGAAGTATGTGGAACTCCTGTTAATCAAATAACATGATAAAATACCAACCTCTTGCAGAAAATCAATAATTTTGGTATATAGAAAAAAATTATTAATTATATGTGAAATGTCATTAGTATATAATGATAATTTCTGATCATTCCTGGCCACATTTTTTAGTGACCTATCTAATAAAACAGGTCAACTGTAACAATTATTCAAAGTCTGCTCTAAATGTAACTGATGGTTGGGAATTCTGCTAATTCTTGATTTATCTGGAAAGAGAGCAGCCACTATGCTGGTGCACAGAAATATCATTAGGAAAAGACTGAAAAAAAAAAAATCTCCATCCTAATGTACTGAAAGGTAAATTGGATTGAAAAGTAACAGTAATTCAGATCCTGTAACATTATCCTCACATCAAAAGTCTTTTCCATATTTAACAAACAAATGCTACTGACCGTGTTTTTTCTGAATGTGACAGTTAATATTATGGGATGCTCTAATCTTTTTATACAACAAGATTAGGCAGATTGATAACTGAAGATAAAATCATATTTAATCTACATGCCGGTATCACTGTCGATATTTTTAAATCAACATTTAGCAAAGAAATGGAATGATAGCTTGAATATGTCATTCACCTTTGTATAGAGTAAATATCCAAATCAGGAGTAATTTGCTTGCTGTTTTTTTTTAAAAGATTAATATTTATTCTTTCTAGAAGATATAAATGTTCAGCTACAGAGGAAGATTTATCTATAGTATGCCAAATGGGATTGAACCCTTAATGATTTAGAAAAAGGGAGACGGTCTTTCTTTTACTTTTTTTTCCCACTTTCTGGATTGAAACAGTTATTTCATTAGAAAAGCAATAATACTTTACAGAAAGTATTACACTTGAGGCATCCCAAAGGATCTTTGAAGAAGTGGGAAAGAAAGTTACAACTACAATGACAGCATCGATAACTGTTTATGTGAATGCATAATTTATAAAAGATTTGAAAGAAGAAATTTAAAAATGGATGATAAATAACTTTGAAGAATCTGCAGGACAACTAAGAGGGGAGGTGAAACAAAATCAAAGTGGAAATCTTGAAAAATGAAATAGAAAATAATAAACAGAGGAAATACAAACAATATGATGGATTACTATTGGGTTTGCAAAAGAAACAATTCTATTTGAGACTAAGACTACAACTTGGTGAAAATAGTTAAGTTGAAAACTTTTTTAAAAAATGGGATGGAAGGAAAAAGATATGGATGGAGATCAAGCTCTATGTCAGCATATTAATTTCAAGATAAGGATTAACAATGCCATAATACTACATAACAGAAATAAACACAAAATTGTCGTTTTAGTTGTCCTGCAGATTCTTCAAAGTTATTTTTCATCCATTTTTTTATTTCTTCTTTCAGATCTCTTTTAAATGATGCATTCGTGTGTAAGCAGTTATGAGATAAGACAATAAATGTAAATCTTTTTTGGACTTTTTGTTGAAAATGTTGAAAATGAGTTAATGATTTTTGGATTTATTACATGAAAATGTTTGGACATGGGAAGAAGTGATCTATATAATGCAATTTCAAGGGGGGGAGAAATACTAAGTTTGCAATTGCTATAAAAAAGAGTGGAAGTCATATATATATTTCTTTTTTTACCGTATTTTATTTTTTTCTATTTTCTACATCTTCTTACTTTTTTCTATTTTTTTCTCTTTTTCTTTTTTGTCTTAATCTTATTTTATCTTACCTTTTTACTATTGTTAAAATCTTTAATAAAATTATTTTTAGAAAAGGGAAAAATCTCTCCCTAGCTCGAACTAAAATAAAGGAGAAAAGAAGCATATTCCAATTTGTAAGGTTCTACTCCTGTAGATGTTACAATAAAAGCAGTCCTGACCTTTTTATATGGTATTGGTTACTTGGTCTGGTCTACCAGGTGACAGTTCTGGAAGCATGATGTGATTTTGCCAAAATTTCAATTATTGACAGACTCATCCTATGTCCTATGAGGACACTCTGAAAGTACTTGGGATGTTCAGTTTGGAGAAAAAACTGTGTCAATGTACATGTCTTCTTCTCTGTGAGCAATAGATAAATATAACTATACACTGATGTAGGATACAACTAGGTCCAACCAATTCAATGCACTTTGGAAGGGAGAGGAGCATTGAACTCAGAATCCTGCTTGTTCTACTCACTCCATTCTACCATAAGACAAAACATGTAATTGTAGTCCACACAAATCATGGACTAGCATATTGTATGAAATCGGGCATAGATTAAATCTCTGTATTTCCAGCCCCATCTTTATCATTTGTACAGTTGACTCACATCACCTGCTGTCAAGTCAACTTTGATCTTGGCTGCTGGCAGCAAATGTTGCCATTCTCGATCAGACTTGCCATTGATGCACTACTCATCCCATAAGACTTTGTATTCTTATCATAAATTGTCATTAAACACTGTTGTGATGTGCTGGAAATGTCCCCTGGGGGAAGAATTTAAAGGTATTATATATCAGAGTGAGTATGGAGCCAATCACCGTCATCAGGGAACATTCAGCATAATTTGTAAATAAATTCAAGCTCCTAAAAAGTTCTCTAA
Organism: Protobothrops mucrosquamatus; assembly: GCF_001527695.2. Classification (NCBI taxonomy): domain Eukaryota; kingdom Metazoa; phylum Chordata; class Lepidosauria; order Squamata; family Viperidae; genus Protobothrops; species Protobothrops mucrosquamatus. The sequence goes on from NW_015388430.1 coordinate 114,624, forward strand.
ATGAATACTTGATGTTCTGTAATGTCTGCACAAAACTGATGATGATGAAAAAAGTATAAATCATCTAATCCTATCCAATCCCTTCTGTTGAAGGAGGATCTTATTTTGTGATTAGATGTCTCTTAGCTAGTTTAGCTACTTAATGAAACATAGCAGCTCCCTCCTCACATATTACAGGTAGTCCTCAACTTATTACCACAACTAAGCTCAAAATTTCTGATGCTAAGCAGTTGTTAGGTTAGTTTTGCCCCATTTTATGACTTTTCTTACTACAGTGTAAAGTGAATCACTGAATTTGTTAAGTTAGTAACCTAGTTGTTAAGTGAATCTGGCTTTCCCATTGCCTTTCTTGTCAGAAGGTCATAAAAAGTGATCATGTGACTCCAGGACACTGCAACTGTCATAAATGTCAGTCAGTTGCCAAGCATCTGAATTTTGATCACTTAATCATGGGGATGTTGCAACAGTCATAAGTGTAAGAATTGGACATAAGTCACTTTTTTAGTGCCATTATAGTTTTAAACGATCACTAAATGAACTGTTGTACTTAAAGGACTATTGGTAGTTACATCTGGGCAGAGGATTTAAACATTACAAGGAGACAAAGGGACAAGCTTACATTCCATCATGGAATGCATTAGGTTAAGTCCATGCAAGGAACAATCAACTGGATTCATACAATACGTGGACTAAAAAACATATAAAGCATATTATGGTTTAACATAATATATGAACTGAATTAGAGAATTGTTTCTTGGGAAATAAACCAGTAGGAATTACTATATGTTCCTGAACTTGCCTTGAACTCCTGGAAGGAAGGTGGGTATAATTATAACCAAGGAAGGAAGGAAAGAGGAAAAATCATCATTCCTAGTTAGCATGGTCACTTATATGGGATTTATGAAACCCACAGGTCTGGAGAATTGCCATTTATCTCTGAAATTTAGACCCAAAAGATAAGCAAGAGAGCCCTTGGACAGAGGGGAAGGTAATGACTGCCCATATTTCATTGGACCATGATGCTTACTGTCTTTGACCAAGCTGGTAATGGAGTCCACAATGTCTGAACAACCAAAGGTTTGACCTCCTGTCTAATGGCATCTATTATTTGATGTTCAAAAAGAAAACATGGTGTTAGGCAGGTGTTGGCCAGACCCTAAATCAGACATGTCAAACTTGCAACGGTCACGTGACGTCGTGCAATGTATCGGGACGGTTTTGCCATTGCCAACAATGGGGTGGGCGCGGCTTCCGCATGACGCATCTGGCCCGCGGGCCTGCAGTTTGACAATCCTGCCCTAAATTGTGTCCTCACCTGAAAATGACTTTTGGAAATGGTGCTTTTGAAAAAGCAACAAGAGATATTTTCTATTAAAAAGACTTAGAAAGTACAGTATTTATTATTCTTTCAAAATGTCTATGGAAATTCTCAGTCATCCAGGTCAGGGTTGTTCCAAAGGTGCTTTTTCAAAAGGCAACTGGATTTTCTTTGTTTTTCCTTAAAGGCATTTTGCTTCTCATTCAAGAAACATCTTCAGTTCTAGAGGAAGCTTCTTGGATGAGAACCAAAGGTTCTTCAAGGAAAGCAAAGAAAGTCCAGTTGCCTTTTGGAAATGCACCTTTGGGACTCTTTCAAAATATTCTAGAAAGGCAAGTGAATAGATGACACTGGAAAGTGAGTTTTCTACCACTATTTTATCAACTTTAATTTTTTACTGTGTTGGAGGAAAGTCTCTTTTTCTATAACTAACATAGAAATATAGTAACAAGCATTCATATAGGTCAAGTCATAGTTAGCTTAATGATATTTTTTTGAATGAACCACAACTGGCTAGGATCAGACAAGATGTTAAGTAAAAAGCAAGCAAACCATAAAATGGGTTAATATGGTCTGTGAATTAGGTCCCTGTTTCTTTGGTAGTTACAGAAGAATATCTTTGAGTCATGGTGGCTGGTTATGATGGACATTTTAATACAACAGATCTCAATGTCATTTGAAGAAGTTGACAGAGAAAAGAGGCATGCTATATAATCTACTTTCAGGGTCTTTTAAAAAGCAAAAATCAATAAAATGCTCACAAATGCAGTGTGGTAAGTTTGTCCTGAGTTTGGAAATGGCCAGGTTGTGTATGTATGTGTTGTGCGTGTGTGTACATTCAGCAACATTCCTGAGTTTCCATACTTCTCTTAAATCACATGGGAAAACAACATGGAGGGAATTCTTCTCATGAAGCATTTCCACTAGTGGCGTCCCTGTTCACCCCTTGAGAAATATCTGGAGAAGTTCTCTTTTCCTTGGAGAAATTGAGAACAGTCCTTCCCCCAACGTCTCCACCCGCAAATTCAGAGAAGAATTTGAAGGTCATTTGTGTTTAACAATAACATGTATTAATAATTAAGATTTGCACGTAAGAGAGCTCCGGGTAGCTTTAGACACAAACATAGGCATAGAAGAGATTGGAATGCTTCGTTGGGTATCTTCCCAGTATTTTATCCTGAGGACAAATTAGTTTCACTGCCCCCCCACCTTACTTCTGCTTATGTTTCTTGAAAAGAAGATAGGTAATTACTTTCTGCTGATCTCTGACTGGAAAAGCCAACATGAGTGTGAAGTATGATTATCCCATTTTTCCTCAATTTGGTGGCGCCCTTAATGAACATTTAATGAAACTGTGACATTTGAAATTGTCTGAAGCATCCCAGGATGAGCAAGATAACAGGGGCAGAGCCAACTCTGGGATGATTCTCTGTGGTCTTTAATTAGAGCTGGTGTGTGTGTGTTTTTAATTCATTTAATTTGTACTCTCTGTTTAAATAAGTCCTTGGCAACAGTTGAAAAGGATCACACTTTTTTTTTTTAATTTGAAGACTTAGGCAGAACCCAGTGAACACTTGACTTCATCAGACAAGAGTCATGGCACAATTTTGCAAGGCACCAGAAGACCAGGTTCAAAAAGGGCAAGGGAAGGGTTGAGGAATTCAGGTCAGAAGAGTTGCTAAGAACAGCTTTCCAGAGCTGGGATGACACCACCCAGAATGATCTGCCCTCTGTAAAGCCTCAGATTATAAGTCTGGCATCCATGTTTTAAAGACAGAAAAAGAAGAAGGTTGAGAGAAGGATATAACCCCTTTCCTTGCATGAGATGCAGATAAGGATGGGGGAAACCAAGGGTTGATTCAGGCATGATGTCCATCAAGGGCGCCAACTTGTGGCATGAGTTTGGGAGGTTCAGAAGAGTGACCTCCATGCAAGGTTGGGAAGATGGTTAAATGCCGCATCTAATAATGGAAAGGAAAAAGACACAAGAGCCTGGCACACCCAGCAGAAGACTTCTCAGAAACTTTGGCTCCTGGTTGTCTCGGGGCAAGAAGCTACCTAAACATTTCAGATAATTGCTGGGATGTGGTTTTCTCCTAAATCTAGTCCATGGTTTGCTTAATTATGGTTTGTTGAATGAGCCCAATGGGCAGAATTCTTACCTTGGGCCAAGACCTAATCTTGGTTTGCAATCAACAGTAGTTGGCTACATATATTTTATTTATTGAATTTATATGCCACCCATTTCATTGTCAAATGACTCTGGCTGGTTTACAATGTCATAACAGAACAATATAAAACAGTTAGAATATTAAAAGAATCAAAAGACATTAAGCATTAAAATTAAGACATCAGAATGTGCCATGCTAATCCAAACTAAACCAAACCACTTTATGACTTAGTGCAGTGATTCTCAACCTTAACTAGTTTAAGAGGTCTGAATTTCAACTCTCAGAATTCTGCAGCCACCATGACTGGCTGGGGAATTCTGGGAGTTCAAGTCCAGACCTCTTAAAGTGGCTAAAGTTGAGAAACACTGACTTAGTGCATGCACTTGGCTATCATCAGAACTCCTTGCCATGAAGCAAACGAAGTGAATATGCGGTGATGATAAAACGAAGAATTTCTCCTCTTTGCAGTGTTGGATTTTGAGATGAGGCAGAACCTAGTGCATTAAGGTAGCCCTATTCTACCTTCTGCATGCTAATGTATTCCTCATCGTCCAGTGGCCTTGGTTCTCAGTAGCCTCCTCCCTTTGAATCAGTTCCATGACTCACTGGATGCCTACAGTATACTGCGCATGGAATATTATGCTAGTATTCTCAAAATATTACACTTGGAGTTTACATCAAGGAATAAAATAGAGCTTTTGAGTAATTCCTGCAACCCCAAAGCCAAACTGTAGTAGATACTCTTCCTGCAACTTAAGAAGTCTTTTCTAACCTAAGGCCACTCTGGCTAGGAACATGGGCACTGCAAGCAATGAAATCTGAAGGTTGCTAGGTTGGGAAAGATGTTCTATCTCGGGGGCACCTATGGCAGGGAGTGCACAAAATTTGCAAGATGGCAGAGATGGTTTTTCAAGTGACACAATGGTTGGAAGCTGATCAAGGAGAGAAACAACCTGGAATTAAGGAGAAACTTCTTGACAGTGAGGACAATCAACCAGTGGAACAGCTTGCCTTCAGAAATCGTGGGCATTTCATCACTGGAGATTTTTAAGAAGAGACTAAACAATCACCTGTCTGAGATGGTATAGCCCAGTGATGGTGAACCTTTTAGAGACCGAGTGTCCAAAAACTGGCTCTGCCCCGCTCCCACTCCACCCCCTACCCAACCCCCACTCTTCCCCCCCATCCCCTGCCCTGCCTGCCCACAAGACCATTAACTGCCTCCAGAGCCTGCCGCAGATTACCCAGGCAGCCCAGCAGTGCTATGGTGGCCACACCCTCTGCCCGCGCCCTGCAGCATCAACTGCATGATGGGGTGTGAGGGCAGAGTCTTGTCTACACTGCCTTGACTGCGCTGCTCCATGTGGGCCACATTCGGGAGCGACTCTCCTTCAGAGGGGCTGCTGGAGAGGAGGAGTTCGCAGGGGGAGCCAAGGCTGGAGCAACGGCACGTGTGCCCACAGAGAGGGCTCCGAGTGCCGCCTCTGGCACCTATGCCATAGGTTCGCCACCACTGTATAGGCTCTCCTGCTTGAGCAGGGGGCTGGACTAGAAGACCTCCAAGGTCCCTTCCAGCTGTATTCTATTCTAACTTTGATCCCAATATCAAATGCCTACCATCGTGTAGATTGTTGCCTCATCCCCACTCTGGGATGCCTCTGCTCTTTACACTCAATTCTGATGGAGGTTCGGGGTTCACAATCCAAACTGCAACTCCTTATTTGCACCCTCTTGCTTCTTGCAGTATCTGGGAGCAGCACCTGTGGAAGGTTGGTTCTGGTGACTTGAGAACCAATTTAAGAATTATCCCGCAGTTGGATTGGGGAAAAATGCTTTAGGTCTTTGTAAAGCAAGGGTGTTCTATTTTATCACTGTTTCTTTAACAGCTTTTTAATGGAAGAAATCAGCCAGGGAAGGATTTCACAACATGGTGATCACCATTATCACTTGCTAATGTCTGCATGTTCAAGAGCTGTTTCAAAGGATTTGGATCAAAGTTGGCCTCTCTAGTTATAAAAGAAGCAATTTGGGAAAAAGAAAGAGTTTTTAAGCTCAGAAACCATCCAGCCTTTTAAGACAATAGGCAGCTGTGGTGAACTTTATTTTTGAACTGTCTGATGTTTCTCAAATTACAATTACTAAAACTACTAATTTTGGAAACAGTGGCGTATGAAAGCATTCAGAACTATAATATTGTGGGAAAAATTGTCCCACCTCCCCTGCAGGACATGAAATACTTAATCCCTTACAACTATTCACTCTGTAGGACAGCATGATTCCTAGAAAATCAGGCTAAGATCATAGCTGGATTCAGCATCCTGCTTTCAACAAACAGGGATCAGCTAGCTGTTGCAGAAAAGTTGAGAAACAGAGCGTGGAGACAACTCTCTTTTGCTATTCCATTCCTCTTGCCTTTGATATTTAAAGAGACAACTGAGATTCATAAAAATGTGGCCCATTAGCTTCTGCAAAATTCTACTCAACCATCCTTGTTCTCTCCACTCTGTTCTCATGTTTACAATTTGCTGTTCCTCATCTCATAAGAATCAGTCAGCCTTCCCTCTATAACCAACTGAACATCTTTAACCCTAACTGTGTTGCCTCTGGGGTCATCTAGTTTAGCCCATCACAACAGTTTTCTTTATCTAGCTCTGTGCAGCTTGTTAGGTGGCCTTGTCCTTTTGCATGAGGGTGATGACATTCCTGCAACAGAAGAATTGGCATTCCCACTTGGGTATCAAACATAGGGAATGAATCTGCAATGTATGAATTTTATTGTGGGGTTGGGATGATTTTTAATGTTTGTTTTTGGTCATTGGAAGATGCTTCTCAATGGTTATACCTAAACTTCTTTTTAAATCATTTGAACCAGGGCCATATCTAATCTGTTCCAAAATACAGTATCTAAAATCTCCATCTTTTTCAAATTAAGTAAACTTGTTTTAAAGCAGGGGTGTCAAACTGCTGGCCCGCGGGCCGGTTGCATCATACAGAGGCCACGCCCACCCCTGCTCCAGCAATGCAAAAAAAAAGGCGCAATACGTCATGACACGTCAGATGATGCGGCAAGTTTGACACCCATGTTTTAAAGCCTGAGTACCTTCTTTGGATTTGAAGTCAATGATTATAAAATAAGGAAAGGAAACTTAGTCAATGCACCAGCTTGCTTCCTGAAGTTCTGGGTGCTCAATCGGTGAAGGTTTTCAAGAAAGATTGGACAATCATTTGTCTGAGATGGAATAAGTGCTCTTGCCCCGGGCAGGGGAATGAACAAGAAGACCTCGGGGTCCTTTGCAGCCCTATGATTCTGTGATGAGGGAGGTCTTCAATTTCTGCCAGTCTGCAAAATTGGGAAGGGTTGAGTCCAACCTCCTCTTTCAATCAAGTCTACTCATGCATTTGCTGTGAGGGCAAGGGAGAGAAAGGAAGAGATAAAGAAAGCTCACATCATAACTTCTCTCTTTCCATCTAAAATGAGTATACATCTACTTATAAAAAAAACACAATTGACCTATAAATATACCACTGTCTATGTAGAAGTCAAGGGGAAGGAGTTCACCTGCTTATTATCAATGTGTAGATAGTCCAACTGGATGGACTACATCATCTACCCTGCTGATATACTGGGATCACATTTGCCAGAAATCTCCACCAGGCTAATTGCAAATTCTGGATACTGTAGACCCAAAACTATCTGGAAGATGTCAGACTGTGTGATATTAATTCTCACATTAGGGTAGTACTTTGGGCAAAAGCTTAGGGTCACAGTAAGTATAAGAGGTGGGCTATCTGGTACAGCAGCACTGAGTTTAGGAATACCAAAAATCACAGAATGGGAATTAAATAACAAAATTAAATCCATGGCAGGCCCTTCCCTTCTAAGATCATTAAATCCTTATTTCCTGCTTTCTACTGTCACTTTACTCCAGACAGCTCCAGTCTGGAATCCAGAATCTAAAGTTCTCTAACGTCTCCATTGAGTTATTTTATTAATTTTGATTTTCACTCCACTCATGTCACTTCTGAGACTTTTATTTTGACTGATCTCTCCTCACAAAACCCACTTAAAAAAAAAGGCTGTGCTGATGTTGCCATCCTATGGACAAAGCGAATAGCTGCAACTTAGCTGTGATAAAAAGATGCCTACTTTGAAATAAGGAATTCCTGTTTGATTTCCTTCGCTGCTGTCTAGCTTAAAAAGCTAAACTGAATTTGGGGAAAAGGTGTTAGCAGAGTTTGAAATGTGTGCACACGCTATTCCAAGCCATAAATCAGCATTTGGAGACAGCCCCTTCCCCTTCCCAAAAAACTTTGTACATTCTCGCTTTCAAGCACTAATTTTGGATGAAAAACACCACTAATGCTAGCATTTATTACAAAATGCAATCACATGAACAACAGTAGGATTGCGGGAGCTACTGAAACCCATAAAAGGATTCAGTTTTGATGAATGTAACAAGAATGAAAATGATGTCCCTACAATTAAATTGGAAAATGGTTGAATTCATTAAGGGGGGGGAGAAATAGAGGCATCACTTATTTTCAATTACTACATTTTAACATTTAAATGATAGAAAGAGATAAATGCTGAGGGGGTCCTAGATGGCTCATTTTCTGTTTTCATGGAAAAAACATTTATACTTTCCCAGCTCTCATCTGGCAGGAATAACCAGTCCAGTTGATCACCTTCAAGCTTTATTAGAGATAAGAGTTATGAACAAGGTGCTGGAAGTGGTGAGTTCATACCAGATCTTGGAAGGAGGGTGGACTTAGTAGATATAGCTGGAACCTGCTAGAATGTGCTTCCAGAAGTGGCAGTATTGCAAACTGAACCCCCCCCCCTCAAATTTGTTTCTGCCCTGACAGGGGGCTGCAATCCATAGTTTGAGACCCCCTGAGCCAAGCCAGAGGTATTACTAGAAAGAGCATTGAAAGTTAGTTTGGAGATAGCCATAGCAAACCTGTCAGTTTGAGAAGTAAAAAAGAAGAAGAACATTATCAGAAGTGAACAGGGGCTTATTAGAATATTCTGTCATTTGTTCAATGTATTTTTTCTACTGCCGATGAACAAAAATTGTCTCTGGAATTCATTTCAGATGAAATCTGTCACAACAGAGTCTCATGGAAACTGATGAGATTTCAGCTGGCCATGGCAATCTGCCTCAATGATTACAATGGCACTTCTCTAGAGTAACTTAAAATGAATAATGTCCTAATTCATTTTTTCGGAAAAAAAAAAGACAACTTTGAAGTCAACTGTTAAAAGAATGGCATTACTGAATAATATGAACAGCTCTACAAGTCATACAGATGTTAAATGGATTAAAACATCTTTTGCACGTATGGTTCGACAAAATTGCAAATAAGAGGAACACTGCATGTAATCCTACAATTATTTCCACAGCAACAACAATTTCATTAATGCACTGGGTTAACCAGTGTGAATTGGTTTGTTTTGATTTATTGCATTGTGAAGTGCGGCAATTGTGGTTTGCAATCTATACGTAGCACTACATCCGAATAGCATCCATTCTGTTTCTTTAAACAAAATACGGTTAAAATAAGCCAGCTTTAGTAAGATGTATGCATCCAAACAAATATCGTGAAGTTCATAAATGAGGAAGATATTAATGAGGAAAACTGGATCACAAGTTGGGTAGGGATTTCAGGCCTTTGGTTTTTTTTTCTTCTGTGTCACTATTGTCTTTATTATTTGCTATTTGTTGTTGTATGCCCTCTAGAGTCACATTGTTTGAGTAACACTCAAGTGACCTTTTTACTCATGATTTCCCTAAATAGAATACTTTTTTTTTACTCTAAATAGGGTGGTGGAGTGGCTCAGCAGTTGAGACGCTGGGCTTGTTGGCTGGAAAGCCAGCAGCCCAGGTTCGAGACCTGAGCGCCAAGTGATGGGGTGAGCTCCTGTACTCATCCCAGCTCCTGCCAACCTAGCATGCAAATGTGAGTAGATAAATAGGTACCACTTCGGTGGGAAGGGAACAGTGCTCTGTGATGTCATGTCAGCCATATGATCATGGAAATGTCTTCAGACAGGACTGGCTCAATGGCGTTTAATTTTAATTCCAATTTCACACATTTCTTGCAAAACGGAGTGACCAGTAAGCAGTTATGCAACAAACTCAATAAATTCATAAGACAAACTATAGTTTATAGAATTATCCCAATTTGGGGCATCTTGTACAATACACTGACCCCTAACTACGTGAGCTAAATTTGCTAAACTCTGGGTGGCTCATTGTTGTGGCTCAGTTTGTCATGCAAGTAAGTAATTATATACAAGTGAGAAAAAGCTGTCAGTATTAGTGAAACTTGCAAGTCAGCAAAAAAAAAATTTCTCGGGTTGGCTTGCCTGCCCTCCCCCATCCAAATCTGTGAACGAGCTTGAAGTTTGCTTACACCCACATCATTCTGTCCAAGAGCTCATAACAGAAAAGTGCTTATAAGATTTAAACCTGCGAAAGAATATTAAAAGATAATTATCCCTTTTCTCCCAATTAAACTGAGCTGAGCTGAGCCTCCTAGGATGAAAATGTGACACTGGGAATGGGAGTTAAGCTCCAGCAGGTGTCTGCTCTGTTTCAAGCGTTTTTTTTTAAAAGCACAAGAACATTTGCTCCTGAGACAGTCCAGGCACACAGCTTTTGCTTAAGGCAAAAAATCATATTTCTCACTCCAACTTTCCATACAAAATAATTGCTAACAAGCAAAATCTGCAGTCACAGCACAACTATTCTACATCACACAGCTATCAAGTTTGATTTCCAGTGGAAGCCAGGCTTTCCATTCCCAGCATGTGTGTGTGTGTGTGTGTTTAATTCTTAGTTTTAAAGAAGGTGTCATGTCTGCAGTACAAACCATCTGGGAATTCTTAGTTTTTTTTAAAAAAAAAAGCTGAAACAGCAGTTGCCAACAACCAAACGTAATGTCCTAAAGGTGTTTTTTTTTCCAAAAGGCAACTGGACTTTCTTGATTTTATCCTTGAAAATTTTTTGCTTCTCATCCAAGAAGCTTCTTCAGTTCTAAACTTCTTGGATGAGAAGCAAAATGTTTTCAAGGATAAAACCAAAAAAGTCCAGTTTTGAAAAAGTACCTTTGGGACAACCAGGATTGGATGACTGAGAAATTCCGTAGCCAAGCAAACATAATACAGCTGAATGATTTTAGACTGGATGTTATTATGTTAAGAGATGTCTCCTTTTTTGTAGATGTACAAGTGACTTGAAACAGCCTTTCTGTCTTTCTAATGGGTTTCCTCTTATTATTTCTTTCTTTTTTTAAAATTTGTTTACTTATGTATCAAATGTAGAAACCGCTGATCTCCCTCACAGAGGGACTCAGGAGCTCAAACCGGGACAAAGACAATTCCCTTCTCCAATTTCCCCCCATAATAATAATAATTGCTGTGTGATAATTCTCCGTGAGATAGGTTGGATGGAAAGAAAATGATCCACACTCACTCAATGGGGTTCCATGGCTGAAACATGGGATTCAACTTGGTTCTCCCTTGGCCAAGTTCAATAGTTTAACCACCCACTCCATTGGCCCTCTTGTTCATTTCGCTAAATGGGGTTTTGGACTGATGCCCCTAAATCCTGCTCTGATGAATCATTGGCTGGAATTCTGGAAAAACGTGAGAAATCTATGTGTATACTCCAACCAATTCAGTGTGTTTAGTCCAGGGGTCTTCAAACTTGGCCCTTTTATGACTTGTGGACTTCAACTTCCAGAATTCCTCAACCAGCCAAGGAATTCTGGGAGTTGAAGTCCACAAGTCATAAAAGAGCCAAGTTTGAAGACCTCTGATTTAGTCTTTGACTTTCTTTGAGCTCTGCTCTTTTCTCAGTATCGTTTGGCAATGCATTAACCTTCCTTGGCTTTCTAAATGATTGGAGCTTACAATTTTGGAAAAGAAATGAGTAGGATCAAGTGTCTATGGAGATTCTCAGTCATCCGGGTCAAGATTGTCCCAAAAGTGCTTTTTGAAAAGACAACTGGATTTGTTTTTCATTGAAGATGTTTCGCTTCTCATCCAAGCAGCTTGTTCAGTTCTGACTTAAGACTGAGTCAGAACTGAAGACGTTTCTTGAATGAGCAGCGAAATGTCTTCAACGTAAAACAACTCCAGTTGCCTTTTGAGAAAAAGCACCTTTGGGGTTGGATCAAGAAAAAAAAATCTCAATTTTTATCTTTATCATTTCATTCATATTTGCATTTATAAGCTTACTAAAATTGAATGTAGCTGTCTTGCTGTAATGCATTTAGGACCTTCTCCTTTATATTAAAATTCAGTTTTGGGTAATAAATTTATTAATTTAAATTTAATTTTGGGAGATATTGGGTGGATGAACCCAAAGATTTTAGGGTCTACATGCAGCTCTTGGACTCCAGGTAGGATTTCTCTATTGTACATCATTGTTGCTTTGTTCTGTTTGTGAATTCTGCCCACGCTATTAATTAGCTTTTGGCTCCTGTTTTGTTTTTTGACTAACTTGGATTTACAAGCAGCCCCCTTTTAAATTGGTACCTGTCATTGAGCTGACTATGTGGATGAGTATGTTACAGTTCTTCCATCCCAAATTATGCTGACAGCAACTGGCGCCTCAACACTGAAAAATTAAGCCACACCACTTATGAAAGAAGTAATGTTGATCCTATAATCCAGCTAAGAACGTGACAATGAAAGGAGAAAAACATTCATCTTGCTACATTGGAGATGCATTTGACCTTGTGGAAATCTCCACCACTCATAAAAATCAGTTGAGTTGTACACCCATAAAATTGTCTTAGGCCCCATCCACACTTCCTCTAACATTCACTTGGATGTGACTCAATAACAGTTCTTCGCGGGCACATCTGTATGACCCTTGTTTTTATCCCCAGACAGAGATGAGGTCCAGTTAACATAGGGCATTCCTGAACTGCTATGGAAGGAATACTTTCCATCTTCTCCTGACATCACCATTGCATGATTTGTGTTGCATTGACAGAAGTGTGACGAACTAACTGGAATCTATCCAGCTTCTATTGGCCACTTCTCCTTTCCAGTAGCTGCTAACCTCCTTTCATGACTATTTTGTTCTTCCAGACTGACAGAAGGAACAGCAGGACCACCAATGTCACTAAAAAAAAAAGTGGTAGATGGGGACAACTTTAAGGTGACTTGCCCATGAGATTGAGAGGCAGGTTGTTTAGACAGGTATAATTTTCTTAGCAGTCTTGGTTGCCATAGTCAGGGGTAGCTTAATTTAGATTTCTGAGCTGAGTAAGTGATTGGATCTGGTTCTTTAAATGGTTCTTTTCAGTTCTATGATTCAGTGAACACACCTCTTTCTTATTTATATAGATGGGGTCTCCCTGTTTGTCAGGATGTAAGAATCAAGATCTTAAAAGAGAATCTATTCTGGAAACTTTCACTCAGAGGCACACAAGTCTTGCTTCCTGCTCCCTTATGGAATATTCTTGGCAGTAAAGTCTTCTTAGTGCCTATTTTATTTTTAGATCTAGGTAAGTTATTTTTATATTCTCGAGCTTTTAGTCTGAGACCAAAGCAGAAGAGAACATATGTATAAACACTTCTACTTCTGTTATATTTTTAGACTTCTTATGATTCATGCTATAAGCTTGATTACTTTTAGTTGGTTGCAGGTTTGTTGCTCTAAAATTGGACTTTCACGAGTTTTTACAATTTTGTTGTACATCACATTAAGCATAGGAGAAAAACAAACTAGTATAAAATCTAATAAACAAATATACCCATTAAGGTTGAAAGAGTTTTAAAAATGCATGTTAATAATAATAATAATAATAATAATAATAATAATAATAATAATAATAATAATAATAATAATAATAATAATAATAATAATAGTAAAATTGGAAGGGACCTTGGAGGTCATCTAGTCCAACCCCCTGCTCAGGCAGGAAACCTTATACCATTTCGGACAAATGGCTGTCCAGTCTCTTCTTAAAAACTTCCAGTGTTGGAGCATTCATTGCTTCTGGAGGCAGGTTGTTCCATTGGTTAATTGTTCTGTCAGGAAGTTTCTCCTTAGTTCTAGTTTGCTTCTCTCCTTGATTAGTTTCCATCCGTTGCTTCTTATCCTGCCTTCAGGCGCCTTGGAGAATAGCTTGACTCCCTCTTCTTTGTGGCAGCCCCTGAGATATTGGAACACTGCTATCATGTCCCCCCTCGTCCTTCTCTTCATTAAACTAGACATACCCAATTCCAGCAACCGTTCCTTATATGTTTTAGCCTCCAGTCCCCTAATCACCTTTGTTGCTCTTCTCTGTACTCTTTCTACAGTCTCAACTGTTAATTTTTTAAATAATATCTGGACTAAATTTAGGAAAAGATGACCCACAAAAAGTTTACCCAACACTTTTCTTGAGAAGCATGTCTCAAAAGCTACCAACTCACTTGATACCAAACAGATCAATTTGGTGAGATTGGCTTGTGTGGCCAGCTATGTTAAACTCTTTTTTCTCTTATTCCCCCCAACCAGAAGACTGTGAATTCTAGTCTTGCCTTAGACCAGGAGTAGTCAACCTTGGCTCTTTTATGACTCGTGGACTTCAACTCCCAGAATTCCTGAGCCAGCTAAGCTGGCTCAGGAATTCTGGGAATTGAAGTCCACGAGTCATAAAAGAGCCAAGGTTGACTACCCCTGCCTTAGACACAAAGCCAGCTGGGTGATCTTGGGCCAGTCACTCTCTCTGACCCCTAGGAAGCAGGCAAACCACTTTGGAAAATAAGGAAGCTTGAACAAACTACTTGGATAAGCAGTGAAACATTTCAAACCAAAAAAGAGAAAAAAATCCAGTTGCCATGATTCAACTTCCAGACGCTTTGAAAAATCTTGGTAAAAAACTGCAGGGGTTAATCCAGGCAGTCCACCAGGAATCAGTGTTGACTGAAAGGGGCACACACATACACACACACAAAAGGAGGCAGAAACAACTACTGAGGTTTTGCATTGTAACATAAGCATGCTGCATTTTTGTAAGCAGCCTAATATTTCTGACCGAGTATGTAGCATTTTCCAGGTGATAACTGAGTGCTTTTACTGTCCAGTCTTGGAAACATGATGGAACACTTTTTAAATAGCTCTTAATATAGACTTTTTAGCTTTTCTGGACATCTACTTCCATGGTTGGGCAAGAGATTATAAGCAAAACTCATCCATCCTTCATTCCACTGAGTTGTCTTAAAATGTATTTATTATGGATTAACCTAACTTTGAAATTAACACTGCTTAGCAATACATAGCATGACTTTGTAACAAAGCTTACAGGTGATGAAGTTTTGTTGTTAGGAAACAGAATATTTCTGGCTAAGCTGCAATTTCTACCAGCACTCACTATTGAGATGGGGGTGTTGAAAATTATGATCCAACAATAGCTGAATATTTCTATGAACCAAAAGATAGATAACTCAGCTATAAACAGACATTTACATTATTTCTCAAAGATTAACCTCCTCTTTGGAGAAAAGCTAGGGAGATATTGTCAAAACATATCTACACTGTGAATCGGACTGTCACATTTTTGCCTTCTATAATGAGAAATTAGCTACTGTGCGTCACAATCAAAAAGAAAAAAGGAAGAGAAGAACAAGAGGAAAAGGTCAAACGCTCATTTATAAATAGAATAGAGCAGGATGAGGAAGCCTCACAATGTTTTGATCTGGGAGAAAATTCTCAAGGATGTAAAATTGTTTTATATGGGTTAATAATTTAGAAAAAGAAAAATATTATGCAAATGATATGACAAACCGAGTGTGACAAATATGACTAATTAAGTGTATAAAATGGCAAAAATTATTGCAGCTACTGAAGCTGGTACTTATATAGTAGGAATGTTGCCCAAATAGTAAACACAATTGTCTGATTTTGTACTCAGATAGTTTTATTAGTATTAGGGGAAGAAACAAAAAAAGCACCTTAAGGTAATGTCATTATTATAGTAACATCTCAAATGTCTATGGAATTTCTCAGTCATCCAGGTCATGGTTGTCCCAAAGGTGCTTTTCAAAAGGCAACTGGACTTCCTTGGATGGAAAGTAAAACATTTTCAAGGAAAAAAACCAAGAAAATCCAATTGCCTTTTGAAAAACACCTTTGAGATAACATCTCAATGTCATATAGTTTGTGCATGCTTTGAAGAATCCCAGAACTTGTGACATTTTCCCCGAATTTTTAACTATAAAAAGAATCATTGCTAGGCAGTCCAAAATTCCCACTTGTGTTAGTCCTGCAAGAATTTTCAAAAGCTCCTTCTGGAAACCAACACAAGGTGGCAGTACTGTTTTTGTTTATATTTGTGCTGCCCTTCTTCAAATGTATAGGAGTACAGCTCTCATCATCCCCAGCTAGCATGGTCATGTTGCGTTGGAAGGCATTATGGAGACAGCACACAATGGCCTGCTTTGTCTTTTTAGCAAGAAGAGGTGATGAGTTAATTCATCTGGAAATACACTATTGAGGAGTAACTGAAGAAGTACTGCCAAATTAAATAGGATCAGTTTTAGAAAAACTCAATTTTCAACTGCCCTTCGGTCCTGACAAAAAAAACCTGAGCAGTGCTAATCCAAGATCAAGATGACCTGATTATGCTACAAATCCATAGCTGGATATCTATTACTACTATAATATTAATATTAAAATATTACAAAGTTGTCAGGAGGTGGATAAAAAAGGACCGGAATTTTATGCACGCACTCTCACTCTTCCTCTTTATGACAATAGTTTATCATTAACAATACTTTTAAAATGGATTGTGTTACTTTTAATATTCATATATTTCTTTACAAGTTTTGTTGTTGCTGTTGTTCTGCATTTTGACTTTTTCTTTCTGACTCACATGAATGTTCTTTGATACATTCAGTCAGCTACTTATATTGGAAAAGAGGAAAATAACACTCTTGTGATGTTTAGGAATTTCAACTGCTTTGTCAAACTGATCCCTGGTCTATCCTTTCCAAAAGAAATATTCTTTGCCACTGGTCAATCTGTTCTATAGATGTCTCTCTCTGATCCTGCTTGACCGCTGAGTCCTCAGCTGCGGATACCTCCTCCAACTATACCTGGATTGACAAAAGACAGCTCCCCCCCAATAGTGCAAATGCAATTCTAGCAGTGTCTAACAACCAATCAACATCTCCTCCTTCATTGCTGAACAGCTCTGTCCTTAGTAGTTTGTCCTAAAAAGGAGATTCTGATTAGCCAGAAATCTAGATGTACAGTATATCTGACTCTTTTCCAGGACTGGCAAATAGGCAGGGGAGAACTGCTATCTTTTCATCTGGAGATCACTTCATAATTAGAGGATCTCATGTTATCGTGGCACATAGCGAAGCAGAAGTTCTCAAGTTGTCTAGAAGACATCTTGAAAGTTTATACATTCACTTGTACATTCTTGGTTGTTCTTAATAAAAGCCTTAAAGATCAATGGTGTGTGTTTACTTCTCACAGAATTACCTTGGGTGTTCCAATTTCTAAAATGGAGGGGAAGAGGATGGGACAGTCCTCTAAAGGAGAGGTGGGGAACGATGGCTCCTTTATAACTTATGGACTTCAACTCCCAGAATTCCTGAGCAGCATAGCTGGCTCAAGAATTCTGGGAGTTGAAGTTCACAAGTCATAAAAGGGTCATCATTCCCCACCCCTGCTCTAGAGACCCTAACTTGTGGAGAATACTCCCTATTGCAGCACTGATGAAATATTGTATCCACTCTACATTGTCTTGGATTTGAACTCCAATTCCACTTAAAGGACTGTCTTTTCTAGCACCATTTTGAAGATCTACACGGGAGGTTTCTTTATGCGCTCACTTGTCAAAGCAAATGGGATAAATGGTCGTGAAAGCAGGGCTTTTTTTACTAAGGCCTTGAGGATTCTGGGGAAAAAAATTATTTGGAGGAATGTTACATTAAAATATCTTCATCAGAATGTCTCATCTCTATTCAAGATTGCTTCAATTCTTATCAAGAACTTTGCGTTCAATGAGGGAATATTCTGTCTCATATTTTTCATCTAACGTCTAATAAACTATGGTCCTACACTTTGCAGATTCTAGCTTGCAGAAGAGTTCAAAGGTCACAANCATATGTATAAACACTTCTACTTCTGTTATATTTTTAGACTTCTTATGATTCATGCTATAAGCTTGATTACTTTTAGTTGGTTGCAGGTTTGTTGCTCTAAAATTGGACTTTCACGAGTTTTTACAATTTTGTTGTACATCACATTAAGCATAGGAGAAAAACAAACTAGTATAAAATCTAATAAACAAATATACCCATCAAGGTTGAAAGAGTTTTAAAAATGCATGTTAATAATAATAATAATAATAATAATAATAATAATAATAATAATAATAATAATAATAATAATAATAATAATAATAATAATAGTAAAATTGGAAGGGACCTTGGAGGTCATCTAGTCCAACCCCCTGCTCAGGCAGGTAACCCTATACCATTTCAGACAAATGGCTGTCCAGTCTCTTCTTAAAAACTTCCAGTGTTGGAGCATTCATTGCTTCTGGAGGCAGGTTGTTCCACTGGTTAATTGTTCTGACTGTCAGGAAGTTTCTCCTTAGTTCTAGGTTGCTTCTCTCCTTGCTTAGTTTCCATCCGTTGCTTCTTATCCTGCCTTCAGGCGCCTTGGAGAATAGCTTGACTCCCTCTTCTTTGTGGCAGCCCCTGAGATATTGGAACACTGCTATCATGTCCCCCCTTGTCCTTCTCTTCGTTAAACTAGACATACCCAATTCCAGCAACCGTTCCTTATATGTTTTAGCCTCCAGTCCCCTAATCACCTTTGTTGCTCTTCTCTGTACTCTTTCTAGAGTTTCAACTGTTAATTTTTAAAATAATATCTGGACTAAATTTAGGAAAAGATGACCCACAAAAAGTTTACCCAACACTTTTCTTGAGAACCATGCCTCAAAAGCTACCAACTCACTTGATACCAAACAGATCAATTTAGTGAGATTGGCTTGTGTGGCCAGCTATGTTAAACTCTTTTTTCTCTTATTCCCCCCAACCAGAAGACTGTGAATTCTAGTCTTGCCTTAGACCAGGAGTAGTCAACCTTGGCTCTTTTATGACTCGTGGACTTCAACTCCCAGAATTCCTGAGCCAGCTAAGCTGGCTCAGGAATTCTGGGAATTGAAGTCCACGAGTCATAAAAGAGCCAAGGTTGACTACCCCTGCCTTAGACACAAAGCCAGCTGGGTGATCTTGGGCCAGTCACTCTCTCTGACCCCTAGGAAGCAGGCAAACCACTTTGGAAAACAAGGAAGCTTGAACAAACTACTTGGATAAGCAGTGAAACATTTCAAACCAAAAAAGAGAAAAAAATCCAGTTGCCATGATTCAACTTCCAGACGCTTTGGAAAATCTTGGCAAAAAACTGCAGGGGTTAATCCAGGCAGTCCACCAGGAATCAGTGTTGACTGAAAGGGGCACACACATACACACACACAAAAGGAGGCAGAAACAACTACTGAGGTTTTGCATTGTAACATAAGCATGCTGCATTTTTGTAAGCAGCCTAATATTTCTGACCGAGTATGTAGCATTTTCCAGGTGATAACTGAGTGCTTTTACTGTCCAGTCTTGGAAACATGATGGAACACTTTTTAAATAGCTCTTAATATAGACTTTTTAGCTTTTCTGGACATCTACTTCCATGGTTGGGCAAGAGATTATAAGCAAAACTCATCCTTCATTCCACTGAGTTGTCTTAAAGTGTATTTATTATGGATTAACCTAATTTTGAAATTAACACTGCTTAGCAATGCATAGCATGACTTTGTAACAAAGCTTACAGGTGATGAAGTTTTGTTGTTAGGAAACAGAATATTTCTGGCTAAGCTGCAATTTCTACCAGCACTCACTATTGAGATGGGGGTGTTGAAAATTATGATCCAACAATAGCTGAATATTTCTATGAACCAAAAGATAGATAACTCAGCTATAAACAGACATTTACATTATTTCTCAAGGATTAACCTCCTCTTTGGAGAAAAGCTAGGGAGATATTGTCAAAACATATCTACACTGTGAATCGGACTGTCACATTTTTGCCTTCTGTAATGAGAAATTAGCTACTGTGCGTCACAATCAAAAAGAAAAAAGGAAGAGAAGAACAAGAGGAAAAGGTCAAACGCTCATTTATAAATAGAATAGAGCAGGATGAGGAAGCCTCACAATGTTTTGATCTGGGAGAAAATTCTCAAGGATGTAAAATTGTTTTATATGGGTTAATAATTTAGAAAAAGAAAAATATTATGCAAATGATATGACAAACCGAGTGTGACAAATATGACTAATTAAGTGTATAAAATGGCAAAAATTATTGCAGCTACTGAAGCTGGTACTTATATAGTAGGAATGTTGCCCAAATAGTAAACACAATTGTCTGATTTTGTACTCAGATAGTTTTATTAGTATTAGGGGAAGAAACAAAAAAATCACCTTAAGGTAATGTCATTATTATAATAACATCTCAAATGTCTATGGAATTTCTCAGTCATCCAGGTCATGGTTGTCCCAAAGGTGCTTTTCAAAAGGCAACTGGACTTCCTTGGATGGAAAGTGAAACATTTTCAAGGAAAAAAACCAAGAAAGTCCAATTGCCTTTTGAAAAACACCTTTGAGATAACATCTCAAATGTCATATAGTTTGTGCATGCTTTGAAGAATCCCAGAACTTGTGACATTTCCCCCGAATTTTTAACTATACAAAGAATCATTGCTAGGCAGTCCAAAATTCCCACTTGTGTTGGTCCTGCAAGAATTTTCAAAAGCTCCTTCTGGAAACCAACACAAGGTGGCAGTACTGTTTTTGTTTATATTTGTGCTGCCCTTCTTCAAATGTATAGGAGTACAGCTCTCATCATCCCCAGCTAGCATGGTCATGTTGCGTTGGAAGGCATTATGGAGACGGCACACAATGGCCTGCTTTGTCTTTTTAGCAAGAAGAGGTGATGAGTTAATTCATCTGGAAACACACTATTGAGGAGTAACTGAAGAAGTACTGCCAAATTAAATAGGATCAGTTTTAGAAAAACTCAATTTTCAACTGCCCTTCGGTCCTGACAAAAAAAACCTGAGCAGTGCTAATCCAAGATCAAGATGACCTGATTATGCTACAAATCCATAGCTGGATATCTATTACTACTATAATATTAATATTAAAATATTAAAAAGTTGTCAGGAGGTGGATAAAAAAGGACCGGAATTTTATGCACGCACTCTCACTCTTCCTCTTTATGACAATAGTTTAACAATAATAATAATAATAGTAAAGTTGGAAGGGACCTTGAAGGTCATCTAGTCCAACCCCCTGCTCAGGCAGGAAACCCTATACCATTTCGGACAAATGGCTGTCCAGGCTCTTCTTAAAAACTTCCAGTGTTGGAGCATTCACCGCTTCTGGAGGCAGGTTGTTCCACTGGTTAATTGTTCTCACTGTCAGGAAGTTTCTCCTTAGTTCTAGATTGCTTCTCTCCTTGATTAGCTTCCACCCGTTGCTTCTTGTCCTGCCTTCAGGCGCTTTGGAGAATAGCTTGACTCCCTCTTCTTTATGGCAAC